>NW_007729578.1:0-14079 GCF_000696425.1 Galeopterus variegatus
TTTTTTTAAAAGGCATGTAAGTAAAAGTTCTACGATATCCATGTTGGAAGGGAAGTGGATGCTACAATTACAGCCTTACTCAACCACGTAGCTTCATTCTCATGCTTCCTGTGGCAAATTATTTCAAAAATATTTGCTAAATACATACTATGCAAAAAGGAGTAAGATCTCAATCTCTGACTTTAAAAAGCTCTAGTTTCTTTTCTTAAGGGACCAAAGGGCCAAAGGGTCAGCTGCAGGTGGGTGCACCAACTTCCACGTGTCAGCCATAACCCTAGACTGCCCTCTGGGGAGTATGTATAGTTCATAAGAATTCTAAGTCTATATTGCTCCCATTATTGACATTATGTTAGACTGAGCACCCATCTGCCATTGTTTATAGGGGCCAAACCTACTGTTCCAAAGCACAGTAGGTTTAACCTCCTAACAGCCAGTGTGCAGTAAATGACCCCAGAAAAGTAAATCAGATCCTTCTAGGATCTGCTCAGCAACAAGTAGGTGGTCTCATCTCCAGAGATAATCCAGGCATCTTAGTCCTGGGCATTTAGAGAAGATTACAAGTGATCATACAGATGGGAATGAAAAGAGAAAAAAGTATGGTAACACTATAAAGGTTAGACATAGATGGTATAAACCATTACAGCAGAAGAAATAAAAAAGAAAGGGGGGGGTAATGTAATCAATCTTTTCCTAGCAACTACCTAGCATTCAGTCAGATTTTATAAGTGGTGCTCTGAAATAATGAATATTTTTAGTAATTAATATACACAAATTACTACATACATTTACACACTTGTAATGATCCTGAGTGCCAGATCTACCATCTGAAGATTTGAGAGTAGAGAATCCTGATTAGCTGTGATCATAAGACCTTCCCAACATAACAGATGTCCAGAGACAAGTATGACACCATATCAGAGATAATTCTTAGATAATAGTCATCACTTTGAAAAGTCAAAATTAAAGTCAACCTAGTAGAAATATTTTCTTTTTATAGAAAATTAACAAACAAAATTTGATGCTGAGTGTACTAAGTAGAAAGGCATCTAAAAGCAATTTGCCCTTCTAGGCAGGTTCAGGCAAAACACCATCAGGGACCCCACAAACACCTGGGTGCTGGAGGTAAAGGACAATAGGGGATCTTGGGAAGTGCCTTTGTCCTCCTTTCTGGGGACTCTAAAGAGAGGCCTTGTTCTTTCAAGCACTTTCTCCAGATTTCACAACTGGTTCTGCTGGATAGGGAGAGAGAATCCTCAAGAAGGATCTGTGCAAATCAAGGGGATTAAGTCAGGAGGAAATTCACCATCCAAACTGACCACTGCAGGTAATTACTTTTTTCCAAAGGGAGACCATCTCTCTGGAGAGAAAGGAGAACCAGATTTAAATTGCCCTTTTGTAGACCAAATACTGGGCTCATTGCTAAAAATAATGGAATACCAGATGTTTACCACTATCACATAGGGTTACGTACTTAGGTATTAACTTGGAAACATGAAGAGCCCCTGCCTACTACTCCCAAGCTTCTTTAGACTGTTATCTATACGATATAAAAAAAAATATTCCAGCCAGAATCCCTAAGTAGGATTGCCAGATTGGTAAATAAAATGGGGTCCCCAGTTAAATTTGATTCTCCAATAAACAAGTATTTTTTTAATACAAGTATATCCCAGAAATTGCATGGGACATACTTATGCCAGAAAATATATATATTATATACTTGTTGTTTATCTGAAATTCAAATTTAACTGGGCATTTTGTATTTTATCTGGTAGCCCTACCCCTAAAGCTATCAATGAGGAATTTCTCTCTTAGAACCAAATATTAGCCCAGGTAGAAGAGAATATGGGAATGTGGAAAACGAACTTTTTAATGTGTATAGGATTCTGCAGATTGCACTGTGCTTACTTTGTGACTTCTCAGTGAGATAGGACCAAAGTCCTTAATCCCAACTTTACAAGTGCAGACTGTTGAAGAGTCGCACAAGGTTACAAAGCAAAGTAAAAAGAACTGGGATTCAAATCTAAGATCTCCAGCATTTTGTAGGGGGCTCTGTTAATCACTACACTAAACAAACTGGGAGAAGGAAGAATTTAAGAGACTGGCTAGAAAGGATTGCTTTAGCAAGCAAAAATACCTGGCACAAGCATAGACACTCTTTTCTGTTTTCACGCCTAAGTAAGCAATCATCTGTCTGTGTTCTTCACAAGCTGAGAGTGGCCATTAAGAAATGAAAGCGAGTTTAGATTTCACCAGCATGTTTGGATTTGACATTTTGCATTTCAAGAAACCAAGGTCAGCTCAACCCTTTTAGCACCGGGACCCAGATACCACCATGATTTAAGCAAACAACAACCTGGCAAAAAAGGGGTAAGTGGTGGAATAATTGTTCACTGCCTCCCTGGCTTTAATTTGAACTGTCTTTATTTTTAAATCTGTTAAGGAGAGCTCTGTTCCTCTCTACAAAATACTGCAAAATACATTCTGTAATGAAGTAGAATTTATTCTTGCGAATGCTCATAGAGAATACAAAACTGGGTATCAATGGTAAAATGTTAACCTTCCCAACATTAGCTGCCTTTTTTTTAACTCCAAGCAAAGCTATGCCTGAAGAACTCTTATATTAGAAAATTAAAGAAAACTGAACCGCATACTTCTTGCTTAAAAAAAAAAAAAGACATATTGTGGGATTAACCCACCACTGCTAAGACATTCCAAATTCAAATCTTTCTCTACTCTCCCACAAAATCAAATACTCAGCTATATTTACCACATCAAAAGAAATTAGTTGACTTTCTAGCATCACAGAAACAAACTAATATTTTTCATCTGCTTATTCATTTTTAGAAACTGTGCAAGGAGTAACAATTGCCTGTGACAACTGTCTATGAAGAATATTGTTATCAGAAATTCCAAATTGTCCCAGAGCTGTGGCAAGGAAGTCCAGAGATTATTATTGGGTAATGACATTGGAAATAAAAAAGTATATAGTATTACAGTATTGAGCTATTAGAGTAAGGAATCAATTCAAGGAGACAAGCAAAATTTATATACTTTATTGATTTTAAATTTTACATGCTCTGCTATATGAGTAAATCTTTTGTAGTAATTCTAAAGCTTTGAAACATTATAAATAACAAGGACTATGGGGAGTTCAGAACAGCTATTTTTTTCATACTGAAAGTATATAGCCTTTAATGCATATTAGAAGAAATTGGGGTAATGAAATAACTTAAAGCTAACTTAAGTCAGGGCTGATGTGTTTTGTTTTCTTTTGTTTTTTTTCTCCAAAAATCGAGCATGTATCAGATTGTGAAGTAATTCCAGGTAGCATTGTACTTAAGGAAAAACATAATTAAATTGATCCTATTGTATTACATAAATCCAACATATCCTGTGTAAACTCAGAAACAGGTGGCTCTTTGTAAAAAGTAGCTGGCTGCTCACCAATAGCAGTAAAGTTTTCTCACACAAAAACAAGTACACTGGAGGAAAACACTAAAACGATGGCTTATTCCATAATCGAGAAGTAGATTGGATTTGAAATCACCCCTGTAGGTTCAATGTACCTGAATCCAAAAACCTCAGCATTGGGCACTAGGCAAGCCTGTTTCCAGACAGGCATTTGAGTGAGCCAGTCAGGTTCCTAGAGCCTGCCATCTTTATTTAGAAAACTGCAGGTTTGGTCATTTGTAATTTTTAATTATACATATAACATAGAAAATGACAGACATGAAGGGTGGAAGGAGTTTTATATTTGTATCGCAGTGAGCCCAAATGACACTTAGGAAAAAGTTTTGACACTTTCAAGGGTGAGCTACAAATCTGTCCACTGATTCATAAACCACATGTTTACTTCAAGAGGCCTAGTCCAATAAATGAGGATCAAAATTCCAATTGTGGGGCCGGCCCGGTGGCGCACTGGATAGTGCGCCGCTTGGGAAGCGCGGCGGCGCTCCCGTCCGAGGGTTCGGATCCCACATACAGACCGGCTCCCGCTCACTGGCTGAGCGAGGCGCGGGAGCAGCGCCGAGGCTTGCGATCCCGTTGCCGGTCCCCGGTCCGGTACGGGGGCAACACTGAGGGTTGCGATCCATTGCCGGACACGGAAAAAAGACAAAAGACAAAAAAAAAAAAAAAAATTCCAAGTGTGTAAGTCCATAAAATTCCCTAAAGTGAAATAGCATCAACAACAACATTTTGACCTTCTTAAGAGGAGTAAAGATTTTCAAATAAATAGCATAACCTGTTCATACTGTTATTCTCATTTCTATACAATTTGTTTGTTTGTTTGTTTGTTTGTTTGCATCTGAAGTCTCATAACCTGTTCATACTGTTATTCTCATTTCTATACAATTTGTTTGTTTGTTTGTTTGTTTGCATCTGAAGTCTTTTTTTTTTTTTTAACTCTGAGAAGCCACAAATTTGCCTTTCTGATATTTAAACTTGAGTGAATATAAAGTGAATACAGTACTAGGGTAACTAAACCTTGACTACTTTTTGCAATTTTGACTTATATTTACCCAGAGCACATCTGTATACTTGTTTGGAAGCCCTATTCACTACAAAGCTTGATTTATTTCTTTCTCATTTTGCCACTCCTCACACACATACAAAGCTATATAATTATTCTACACATTTGCAAAGATCTAAAGGAAATGTTGGCAATCCTAAAACACATCACATTCAGATGAATGAAAATAGTTTCCATATTTATTAAAAAGGCTCAAATGTTCCATATTTCTTCAGGCTTCCAGTGCAATCAATTGAGAATGGAAATCAAAATCCCTGTAACTATTAACACTTAAAAGTTAAGCAATGAATCATGATAGTATCTTAAAATGGGAAACCTTCTCAAAACTGGATATTTCTAACCAACCTACCAGTCTCTTACGCTGGCCACCAGCATGGGCAACCTTTGTATGTTGGGGAGGAGTGGGGAGGTGTTCCTATTAGGAGAGGGAAGTGAGTGGGAATGGTGGGGAAGGAAAGGAAAAGAAAGCAATCTAATTCAAGGACCTTGAAAAGTTAATTTGGAAACTTCTGTTAGTGACTTTGGACTTCATCAAACTCCATGTATCACTATAGCAGCATGATCTCAACAGTTTGAAAGGTATTTGTCATCAGCGAAAGAAAAACATTATTTTTAAAGGAGTAAAGAGATTGATGCATCACTGTGGACTACTTAATCCCCACGCAGTTTCAGTCTTTAGTATTAATCTAAACATGATGGCTTTTGCATACGGCGCATAATTAAACATTTTCTTTTCAGGGCTTTATAGAATCCCCATATGTTTTTAATGGCATCATCTGAATGTTTTTCTTAATCATTCTGGCAGCCTACTCCTGAATCTTCAAGTTTGTTTTTTGTTCTTAATATCTTTTCTACAGAGGCTGCATTGTACCACAGAGTCTGTAAAGCTCCAAGAGCCTTAGAGTCCAGGAAGACACACACACAGACTCACACACACATTCTGCTTTCTCCTCACTCTGAATCTGTACCAGCACTGGGAAAAGATACGTAAGAAAGAAAGGCAAGGAAAGAACACAGGGCCCTGAGTTACAATTTCTCTCTACCAGTGTGGCATGGGCCATTTCTCTTCTTTAGTAGGACTTTGCTCACTTGTGTTATGTCTGTCTGTCTGTCTGTTTTTGAATGTTTGATGGGCATATCTAGGTGTGTGCATGTCAGTGGGGTGGGATGACATTGGTGGCTGCAACAAATGCTTTGCCTGACACTCTGGGGCTGCACGTACCATGATTTGCTGACTCAAGACCTACTGCCTCATGGGAACGGACTTTCTCCTTTTGAGCAATGGTCTATTTTCTGAACCAAACCCCTTCAGACATGACCCATAAAACTGAAATAATGAAATGTTCACCATTTGGCTTAGTCAGGCACATTTTGAGCTGTAAATCAGAATCACTTCCATTTCAAGTGGTATAAACACAACCCAGAGATCAAATACACATCCAGGAGAGGACATTGGGATACAATAATAATCCAAGACTCTAATATCCATGTCTACCCAGGACTAGTGCTCATAGTCTCGAACATGGAACGTAAGAGCCTCTACTTGAAGAATAAGTGAATCAAAGAGAAGAATGTGCCCCATTGTTGTTCAAACGTAGCCTTAAATTTGCTTTATCCCAACATAAATTTAAATTCTGGGAATTGACAAAGAAAATAAATAACTCACATTTGAATCATAAGTCTCCTCTAAATTCAGTGTTTGAACTCAGATCCAAGTTTCAAAATATATTTTTTTTTAAAAAGTGTTCTTACACTCTTTCCATATTTGTCATCTTGAAGTTTGATGATATAAATGAACAATATAGAAATAGTAACCGAAACAGCTTCCTTATGCTATTTTCCTCATTGAACTTCATTTATTTACAGATGGCCAAGTGGGTATGAAGGCATTTGAAACTCTCCTATTATTAAGAAATGAGTTTTATCAAAAATTTCAAAGAACTGGTTTGTATTTCAGAATTCCACAGATGATGTGCCTTAAATAGAAACAACCACGCTGGAAAGTCTTGAAACATCTGCAGGCAAACAAGGGCAGAAACAAATTATCCAGGAATGGGAATGCTATGGTTTTCACTGGTACCTCTAACATTTATTATTGAAACTTGACTGAAATAACAAATAACTTTAAGAGCCTCTCTTTTTAAAGGTTATTAAACAAAAATACTTAAAAAAAAAAAAAACCCAAACCTTACTTTTTCCCAATCTGATTGCTGTAGGAGAATTTATAATGTGGCAAATACAATTTTTAAAAAAGGTTCTGGAAATGAAGAGATCGAATAGAAACTTAAAATAAGGTTCTAAAAAAATCAGTTGAAATGCCCCCAATACAGATACCATTGCAGCTGCTGGGTCTCCTAGTCAAAGGCAGGAGCTGTCAGAAAATCATAGCCACAAGATCTAATAAGCTCACAGTCCAGTAGGGACTGTCACATCAGGACTCCTATCAGGCCCCCACACAGCTGTGCAACCTTGGTTAAAATCCAGAAGACATTTCTTAAAAGGCTTTGAGTCATGAATATTAGCAGTTCAATAACACTTCTGATCTTCTCTTTAAAATGTGATTGAAGGCTCTTTCCCAGAGCAAACTGCATCCATAAAAATGGCTCAGTGTTATCTCCACATCTGAAATAACCCTCCCCTTCAACTTGTTAACAACCACCAAGGCTTCCATATCCAGATCTCAGAGAATTTACAGTCACAAGCTCAATACAAAGAAGCTGAAGTAATAGTCAGTATGACTCTTCCCTCTCTGCCCAGTATTTGGAAATTGGGTGGTGAGGATGATCCCCAGTTATAGGTCTAAGAACAATTCTAGATCCCAGTAATGAAGAATTTGGAAAGTCCTAAGTCAGGAACCAGCTAGGCCTGGTATTTGGTTTTAATAGCTGAATTCTAGCCTTACCCCTTAGAATGGAGCAAGGCCCAGCCTCATGCCCTAAAGCAAGTCACTAGATCCCTGCTCTTGCATTAGCCCCACCACCCAAGTTTCTCTGGGACTGGGCCTGCCTTATCTTCATCTTTCTGTGTGCTACCATTTGGTGGGTACTTCCCCATGTCAGGCACAGTACTAGCTACTGGAGAGAAGAAAGAATAAAAAGAAGTCACAGTAGAGAGGACACGGAAATGTTTTAAGTACCATACAAGATGATAAAAGTTATAATAGAGGCAGAAACAAATTGGTAGGGAGAACAAAAGTGGCGATTGCTAACTCTGCTGGGGTAGAACCAAGAAAACTTAACAAAAGAGATAACATTGAGGTAGCTCTTAAAAGTATTCATGCGGCAGAAAAGGGACAGAAAGTTAGAAATGCAAGGAGGGCTTTCTAAGAAGGGAGCACAGCACCTACAAAGGCAGACTAGTGGGTCTCACACTTTCACGTTCAAATGAATCCCTCGGGGTGCTTCTTAACATGCAAATTCCTGGGCCTCACTCCTGGATTTTGATTCTGTTGGCAAAACATTGGCACCTGGAGTTTGCATCTTTAACAAGTAGCAGATCTCAGGTCACGCTTTGCTAAGCACCTGACCAGGGTCATAGGGGTGCCTGGCCCAGAAAGAGAAATACCACATGTTCTCACTCATAAGGGGGAGCTAAAAAATAAATTAATTAAAAAGAAAGAAAGATACAGCACTCACAATAATATGCTGAACTTTCAAAAGGAGAGAACAGAACTGAGGTTACCTCACAGGGAACAGAGGAGGGGTGGAGGAGGGAGAGTGGGGTAAGGGAGGAATTGGTAAAGGGACAGGAAAACGATTGCATAAGAGTTAGATGAGTTAGCCACACGGCCGCTAAACTTGATCCCAGGCCTCCTGACTCCTGGTACACTCTCTGCTATTCTGTATGTACTACCTCCCATTTTCTGCTAACCTTGACCTTCATCAGGAAAGCCAATGAATACTCACAGGTCTAACCCTTCCACATAGAGGATTACAAGTTTTGACACATGAAAATAAAGCCTAAATAGCAGCATAGCCTAACAAATAGCTTTATTAATCTACTTCTAAAGAAGGGACCATTAATCCTAAAGACTTTGAAGAACTGATTGGGTCTCTTTCTGAACCAATTGGGAGCAGACTTGGAACCATAGCTAGTCATCATGGTGGAGTAGAAAGAACAAATTTTGCATCAGAAGGATTGAAACTCACAATCCTGACTTTGCCACTCAACTGTTTGCATGATCTTGAGCAAGTTTCTGAAATTCTCAGTCTGATTTTATTGTTTAATCCTTAAAATGGGATGACTGCCTCTAAGCTCAAGTGTGATCGTACAGTATTAAACATCACAAGCCTAGCTTGGGAAACACAGAGGCCCTTAACAATTGTTAGCCCACTTTCCCTAGGCTAGTGCTACCAAATTTAACATGCATGAGGAATATTAAAACACAGCTTGCTGAGTTTTTGATTTGATAAGTCAGGGGTGGAACCTGAAAACCTGCATTTCTAACAAGTTCCCCCAGGTAAGGCTGATGCCAGTGCTGCTGATCCCAGGATCTAACTCTGAAGCCCATCACTCTCAAGCCAGGCAAAGGTGTCATGGAGACATGGAGACAGAAGTCACTGGCTAAAAATCTTTACTCGAGAATGGCTATATTAAGCTACCGGGTGTCAATCACAAGCAAAGCCAGCTAGGAAAACAGAAGGCAAAGACTCCTCCATGTACTCCATGTCATAGATTCATCAGGGTGGGAAGATTCTGTGCTAGGTAAGGACTTTGTTGAAAAATCCTTACAGTGAAGATCTTCAGAAATTACTACACCAGAATCTCCCATCTCCACTCCTAGAAACTCGCTGCCTTATAAATAGACCCTGAAAGCTCTTGCGAGCTGCTAGACCAATGCTTCTGTGAAATCTGGTATCAGAATGTGATTGAGGCTGCTCAGCCAAACCCCCACTGCCCTCACTGTGATTTTGGCATTGCTGGCACCTCAGTTGTTCTACTCCCATCCCCTCCTCCACCCCGCCCCAACACACACATTCACAGAATCTGAGAGTCTTTCAGCAGCACGATTATGGCAGTCATTTAAGAAATGCACCAGTAGCTCATTTTTTCACAGTAACATTTGTCTTAAAGGGAGTGGTGGATTTTGCTTCTTGAAAGGAACAACAACACATCAACAAAACCCCAGAAAATACATTAACCCTATTTTATGAAGGTGGTATAGACAGTATATTCTCTTTTGTTTCTAGATATGAAGAATACATTAAGATGTGATGAACAGGCACTGGCATATATATCGTTCTGTTCTTGTGAAGGAATTTGTAACACATCTCTATTTTGCTGCAGCTGGATTCCACTGAGTCATCAATTTCCACCGTATTATCCAGCGTTCGGCTCAGCTGGAATAGTAAGCAGCCACCAGATTCTGAACTTCGCATCTCCTCACATTTGGCCCTTCACCGATCAAGCTCTGTTTCCCTGTGATTACAGATATATATCAGACCCTGGAATCAACTTGCTTTGTTTTATCAAGACCTGGTGTGTAGTGATTCTGATTTATCATTTTTACAACAGTCTCTTCCCTGTGGGCTGCAGGTCGTGATGGTGGCGTTGCTACGATTTATGGCAGGGATTGTTGACAGAAAATGTATGCTCTTTTTGATTTTCCTTCTTTCCAACACCTGGTTCTTATTTTCCCAACTCTAGCTTCCACCATTTTAAGCATTATTTACCTTTACTGAAATGCATGGGTCTTTTTAAAAGGGTACGTGTGAGGTAGAGGATGGATTTTTACGTTGGCTATGATTTTTCCTCTTATCAACCCAATGCTGATTTTTTTACATTTCCTTATGTTGATAAGGGCCTGGAGTTCATAATCATTTCTCACTTGTTTCTCTTTATCTGCCACATGTTAGTTCTCTCAGAAAGAAGAAGAAAATGCAGGCTGGGTTAAGTTCCTCACGGAGGTTCTGTATTCTGTCTGTGATTCACAATGTAGGTGGTCACCTCCCTCTCCAACCTAGACAGGTTATTTATTACTTAGTGAAGTCTCCTCTCCCTCAAAGTCCCAGAGGAGGGCTAATTTTTCTTTAGAATCTAAGAACATTTCAGAATAATTTAGCAAAACGCAGAGCTTTTGAAACCTAATAGGAATCCACCTGCCAATATGAAAGAAAACTTTAAATGGTAAGGATGAAATAGACAAAGATGCTCACACTTAAGAAACACTGGATTTTGAGACTGACACTTAGGTCTACTTTCTGATATAAATCACACACCAATCAAGACTATTTTTCCACCAGAATTATAGAGTTCCTTCTCCCTTCTTTGCCTCCCTGACTGCACCCAGTAGATGCTGGGCACTGTGAATTTCTTGTTAATATTGATTTTCATTTCCATTTTTAACCAAAGTGTCTTTCATTAACCCATCCAAGAGGCCAGGTAGTTTGGGGTAAATTTAAATGGGATAAATGTTTAATATACCCTCCATTCATTCCTGAAAACAGAAGTTAATTTCTCAGACTATAATTTTTAAAGAAAAAAAATGTGTGAAATAGTTCAATCGAACATACCTTGATGAAGACAGCTGATAACCCCCTTGAATCAGGTACCCAGACATACTGGTTTTCCCAGGATGGTTCCTATTTATGCCTGTTATCCCAATGCAATTATTAGTAGTGGTATCTTTCACTCTCAAAAGTGTGTCATTTTAGGTGAAATTTGCATAGTCATACTATCATGTATCCATTCCCCACTTCTTCTTTTAGTAGCAAATCCCCTGCTGGGTTTTATTTGACAGGACACTTGGCTGCCCAGCTAGAAAATACATTTCCAGTTTTCCTTGCAGCCTGGTGTGGCCAATTATTTATATAACAAACAAGCACATAGCGCTTACCATTTGCCATGCACTGTACTCTACAAGCTAACACATTTCATCCTCATCCTGTGTGCTAGGTGCTATTCTCATCACCCCCATTTTACAGAAGAGGAAACTGAGGAACAGAGAGGTTAAGTAACTTGCACAAGTGGCAGAGCTCAGATGTGAACCCCAAGAATCTGACTCCAGAGTCTGTCCTCTTAACCTGATCCCTCTAAGTGTGACCAAGCACTGGCCAAAAGGATATGGAGGAAGTGACATGGACAACCTCTCCATCTAGTCCTCAGAGAGGAATCTCACTGTCCCCCACTCTTTTCTCTTTCCCTCAGGCAGGAGGGAGGACTTGGTACTAGTGAACACATAGAGACAACACTCCATGGGTTGGAGGAGCCACAGATAAAAGGACCTGGATCCTGAGCCAACTCGCCCTCAATTGCCTGCCTCCCTCTGGGTGGTGTGTATAAGGAAATAAGCTATCTTATCTGAGCCACTCTCAGCCTGTACCCTAAATAATACACATTCACATCCCCACCTTACGAAGTCCCACTTTACGTGGAAGTCTAAAAACCCTTTGGAGCCAGACCTGCGGGAAGTTATATGTCAATATTCCATTCCAGTATCAGATCTTATCTGAGCCACTCTCAGCCTGTACCCTAAATAATACACATTCACATCCCCACCTTACAAAGTCCCACTTTACGTGGAAGTCTAAAAACCCTTTGGAGCCAGACCTGCGGGAAGTTATATGTCAATATTCCATTCCAGTATCAGAATGAATCCTCTTGACCAGAAACAAATATTCCCTCCAACTGGCCCCAAGATTCCTGTCTGTTCTGAGAACTGCTCCCGTGTCATTATCAGAGATATTTCACCTCAGTTCTAATTAATTCTAGATACATAGAAAAAGTCCATGAAAAGCAAACACAAAAGAAAATAAGGCTAGGGATATGCAGCCTCAGCCCTTACTCTCAAGTGTCTAGGTGCCCTCGTGGCCTCGCCTCATCCTAAATTCATTCCAAAGCAAAAGATTCATGAGAAAGGTCTTCCTCTATCCCGGTATAGAACAGCACCCTCCACCCTAGCCCCATGGCACCCCCTTCCCTACTTTATTTTCCTCAGTAGCAGTAATCACCACCTGACAAGTTCATTTCTTTCTTTACTTATAGCCTGTCCCATCTGGATTATAATCTCATTGGGGGAGGAACCATGTTCACTTTGCTCGCTGCGTTATCCTCAGCTCCTAACAGAGCTTTACATGCTATAGGTGCTCAGTAAATCCTGATTAAATAAATGAACGGACAAATGAGCAGACTTGGAACAGCTGTAGCTATATAACTTTTGGGTTACTTAACCTCTCTGGGTCCCATGATAACAGTATCTAAGAGGGCTGTTGTGACAATTAAAAGAGATAATATGTGTCAAATATAGAGATTACCCTCTAGCACAAGGTAAAGGCCCAATATACTGGTAAGAATAATAAGCAATATAGTGCTTACTATGTGCAGACCCTTGGCTGGACACTTTTATTTCATTTAATAACAGCCATGTGTTCAGAACCACCCACTGTCTGATACCAAACAGAAGTCTTGGTTCAACTGTCATATATCTCTTGCCTTGTTCTGGTCCTCTTTCTGGAATTTGCTAAGGAAAATTAGATGGCAATTTCCCGAGGTAGGACAAACCCCAACCCTCTCCAGTGAAACCTAGAACAAGAGCTGCTAGAACTGGTCTTGCCTTTGATAAAGAAAGACAAAATAGTATTTATTTTAGGATTAGCACCATACCTAGTATAAGAGTTACTGGGTTTGGAGTTGTTCATCTATTTGTTTGTTAAATATCTCTTTTTTCTTTTGGTATGCCTTTAAGATCAGAAATGGCCTCTCACCCATTAATAACCTGGGGGCGTAGTTACCTTATTCCTTCTTTTGGGACTTCACATCATCAGACCCTGAATAGTACAAGCATACCCTGAGGCTGAACTTCATAACCTGGAACAAAGCCATGTCTGACACCTAGTTAGATAGTGAGACCTCTTTCCAAAACAACAAGTTGAACTAGAGTTCTCAAGGTAGCAGGTGTTAAAAGAAAAAAAGGAAAAATAAAATATATATGTATGAATATAAATATGTATTCATAAAAGTACCACGACAACTTTCAAAGGGAAAAATCCACATCCAGTTTCTATGATAATTAATTGGCCACTTTTAACTGATATTTCAGAGATGGTCTCCTTGCCCAACCTCATGATTCAAGGCCTCAACTCTTTTCAATTTTAACATCTGCCAGAAACTAGAAATTATGTAGAGGATGGTGACTAAAGTAACAGTAGCAGCAGCTACAAATCTGAGTGACCACTATAAGCAGGAACTACAGGCCTTACATTTGATGTTTCTAATATTATTTTTTAATCTCACATTCAAAGAATAAGCTGTTATTATTGTTGTTGTTTTTATCCCCATTTTATAGATGGGAAAACCACAGCTCTGAGAAGTGGTTGCTAGCACCCAAGGTTCTACAACTAGTGAGGAGGAAAACAGGGATTCTAATCCAGATCTTTGGGGTGCCAATGCCTACACCCTCCTCAATGAATCTTCCAACCTTTGGCCCTTTATAATTCTCATGGGCAGGATAGTTCACACAAATATTTCTGGAAACCTCGATAATAAGTATATAAAACAATTGTCCAAACATTACCTAATGAGAATTATTATTTCCTGATAGGACATCCTCT
>NW_007729578.1:15229-25608 GCF_000696425.1 Galeopterus variegatus
CGTTGCCGGTCCCGGTCTGGTACGGGCGCGATACTGAGGGTTGCGATCTGTTGCCGGTCACAAAAAAAGACAAAAAGGAAAAAAAAAAAAAGAGGCATTTCTCCCATTCAGATCTGCACAATTTTGACCCTCACTCCCTTAGCCCTGGTTTAATATGAAGTGCTGGAAAACAAGCCAAAAAGTGGGTATCTTAGCTATATCGATGCAGTACATTCAGTGGAAGTTTAAATAATAAATAAATAAATACCCAAGGAATTAACAAATACAAATCCTATCACAAATGCCTTTTTTTTTTTTTACATTAAAAACAAAACCAAAAATAAAAATTGAATACAAAGATGCCCGGGCTTGGCTGACAGTACTAATCATAACAGGAGTTAAGGGCATGGTTGCTACCAGTTTCATAATTCTAAAACAATTGCCCCAAACTTTGTACGTGTACAAGTGTAATCTATCAGAGATGTGGCTGCACATTTTCATTGTCTAGGGAGCTTTATAAAAATAACACTTGAAGCCCTGCTCTTAGAAATTCTGACTTAATTGGTCTGAAGTAGCGTCTAGCAATCAGGACTGGTCAAAAGCACCTCACTTGATTCCAATGTGCAGCCAGGGTTGGGAACCACCATTCTCGACAATTCCCTCCCTATTGCATAGTTGTAACTGCCTCCAGCCAAACAAAATTTCAGATGAAATTTCTTACTGCCCAATTTATTCTAACTGGTGTGTTAATACTTGCCTAATTCACTTATTTTCTTCTGATGGGACTCAAAGTGTACTTCCTGACAACCCAAAATGCTCTCAACATTAGTTTACTGAATAATCCCTTAAAACATCACACCAGAATTTTTGTTCATAAATGGCAAGTTAGAGAGACATAGACTTCACTTCTGGTTTGATGACTAAATTAAGGCAAGTGACTATAAATTCTCCATCCTCAATGTGCAAAACAGACAGGTTGTAATATTTAATATCTTTGAAATCCTAAAAAAAATTATAGTATAACTCAAACTGGATTAGAATCACAACCTCCAGTCAAATGGCTGTGCCACTTCTAGCAAATCATGACACCTCTCTGAACCTATCCTTATCCCTGCCTTACATTTTAGAGTGTCCTCTGAGATCCAGATCAACTGCCTCCTAGGCCTCTCTTCCTGGACATCAAGCTTGGTATGTCTCCACCGTACTGGTCCTGCACCAATGTCTATTTATAGTTATAAATGTTATCACCATATCCACCCATTAGCCCCAACCGGGAAACCAACTCTACCCCTCCCCTTCTCTCTTACTCTGTAAACAAACACCCACCAAGATTTTGTACCCTATACATGTTGTGAATTATCCACTTCTTATTTCCATTATTCCCAATCCAAAGAGCCGTTCATTCTCCCCTGGGTACTCTAAGAGCTGCCAACTGATCTCCCCTTTCCATTTTCTGCACACCAGCCAGGGTGATCTTTTACAAACATGTATCAGATCCTAGCATTTTCCTGTATACAACCCATCACTGACTCCTCAGGGCTCTCAGAAGAAAGCCCATGTCCTTAGTAGGGCCTTCAAGATCCTTCATGACCAGCTCCTCCCCACCCCCCACAGTCAAATCTATAATCACAAATAAGCAACTATAGCTAAGTAAGTGCAAGAAAGAAAAGACAAGGAGCTAACAGAGGCAAAAGGAGGGGTTCTGAAATTGCCTTCCTACTTTCCTCAGACTGCACTTTTTTTGTTTCCATGGCTGACTTCTCCTCTGCACGTCCCATAAACGTTTGCATGCCAGGATTCCATCCTTATCTGCCACTCTTCTCATGTACACTCTCTCTCTTCTTGTGCCAAGAACTCCCCAATCTGTATCTTCAGGCCTAATTTTCCAAGTGCCTTTTGGATATCTCCTGGATGTTCCATAGGCACCTAAAATGGTACATTCCCAACCAAATTTAAATGTCTTTCCACAATTCCTCTTCTGCTGCTACCTCTCACCAGTCACCTGAACTAGAAAATTAACACCCCTGAGATTTTTCTCTCCCTTTGCCTCACTCCCACAACCAATCAGGGAGTTCTGGCATTCTGCCTTGGAAACATCCCGTAATTCGACCTGCTGTCCATGCCCAATGCTACTGCTTTTGTTCAGACACTCACCATCTCTCCCCCGCATTATTGCTGCAGCCTCCCTGGAACCCTGCCTCCAACCTCCGCCAACTCTGATCACTTGCTTTTCTGCCACCCATGTTTATGTAGCCATGTCATGGCCGTGCTTAAAAGCTTCTAGTTCCTTTAAGATACAGTCCATGCTCATTAGTTTCATAATCAGATCCTGACTACCTCTCCTGTCTCATCCTTTTTTTATTCATTCATTCATTTCACAAATATTCATTGAGCACCTACCATGTAGCAGAAACTATTTTAGGCACTGGAGATACAGCAGAAAACACTGCTACAACCTTATCAAACCCACACCTGAGTGCTGCAGCACACGTGCACACACCCTCTGGCCTCCAGCAACTTGAAATGTTTCATCATTTTCTGTATTCCCCATATTCTTTCGGGCTTTGGTATGATACCTCCATGGGCTGAGAGACTCTTTTCCTTCCCCGTAAAGACTCAACACTCAAATTTAACCTCCATGAAGCCTGCGGGAGTTCCTCAGGCAGAGTTAGGCACACTCCCTTCACCAGGTCAAACCACTTAGATGGTGTCTCTTCCACACGTGGTCTCTACCACTAACCTGGGAGCCCTTTGAGAGCAGGGTACCATCTGCCTCCAGTGCACATCCTCCATAAATGTTTACTGATCATATGAATTGAAAAAGAACAAATCTGTTCTTTTACATGTTTCAGAGGAGTAGTCCACAAACTGCAATGTGCATTCAGATTAGCTGGGGATCTTGTTAAAATGCTGACTCTGATTTGGTAGGCCTGGGTGAGACCTGAGAATCTGCCTTTCTAACAAGCTCCCAGGGGATACTGGTGCAGCAGGCCCAAGGACCACACTTTGAGGAGCAAGGCTTTAGAACTCAAGGATTATGAAACACAGAAAGGGAGGTTAGTTGACAAATGTTCTTGTGGAAATAAAACAAACAACAAAATAGTTCTGCTTTACATCTTGTCTATCAAATATGCATAACATCTTGACAGCAACCAGCTTCCTGAAGTGCTAGAGAAAAACCTTTCACCAGTTGGATAGCCCACTCCTAGCTCTCCAGATCCTCTGGGAAGCCCTGACTGAAGCCAATTCACCAGCATCTGCTTGTTACAGAAGCCCAATGCCTGCCTTTGTTTCCAACTCTGCAATGGCTCAGATGTGCACCCTTGTCATCTCTAGCATGGACATAGGCCCCCAAACTTCCCTACCAAGAGTTGGTGGCACAGGACAGATCAGTTCCTCTTTCACCCTCCCTAATCTAAGGCAACAGCTGCCATTCATTCAGAGCAGTGCTTTTCGGGCCGTCCTACCTCACTGAGAGGGGCCTTGGCACTGGCTGGCTGCTCCAGCCTGGCCAGTGAACTCCTCCTCTGCCAAGCCTCCTCTATGCTCTAACAGAAGCTTGCAAGGACTCACAGAACCGCCTGAAAGGCAACCCCAGTTTTAGTTAAAAATTTTCCTACCCTCAGAATTCTGAGATGCTACTGGGGATTTACAAGTTGTTTTAAGGCTGTTTTAAAGACAAACCCATGGTATTTACATAGATATACGGGCCTGTGTAAAGTACTGTGCGGTTCTTTATAAAAGGTGCAGTATAAATGTTCTTGTATTACTAGAAGGATTATATAAAAGATGTTAAAACATACTTCGACCAAGCATTGGTATAGATGGCCACAGAATATAATGTACCCATTGTAAAGAAATCCCCACCAGAGACCTCTGAAATCTTACATTGATTGAGCTGTGCTGGACCTGAAACACATTGAAAATTTTCCAAATGGTAAAATATTAAATATACTCTTTTTTAAAATATTTACCAGCTAAACACTAGAGTACTGTAACTGGCTGACCTTTCACGGCAGTTTTTGTTCTAGTTTTCCAAAAGCAGCCAAAAAGAGATTGTTTTCTTTTAATGCTTTGTTTTGTCTTTTAGGAAAAAAGAGAGGACTTATTCTGAGCATACTACTGCCTTCTACGCCTATGCAGTAACATCATAATGGCAGAATAATCACTGTAAACAATGCCCTGGGGATTTAGTTGGCTACAGCAGGGGAATCTAGGAGCCAATTTCAGTGCTTTTCTTAACTACATCATTGCATTTTTGTCTGCAAGTGGATAAGAGGAGTCTCCTTTTAGAGCAGGTTGATGGAAAGTGCTAATTGTTGACACATTAGCTAATTGTTATGATTAGCCCCTGACTTTTTTTTTTTTCATTCTAGACGTCAAGATCTCAACTGTGAAGTATGAAGATGCTTTATGGCAACAATGCTATAAAAACATTCAAACAATGAGAGGCTAATCTTCAGAAGCATTCAATCCGGTGGCAACTAGACAGCCATGCCTTTAAAGAACAGACAACTGTCAGGAAAAAATATATCCTAACTGCTGCATCCACCCAATATTTCAGACATAAGTGTTCTGGGCTTATCATTAATAATCTGTTTTTACAAATCCACTATGTCTTTGGAAAGTTGAAGCAACTCCAAACCAAATAAACCACACACAAGCCGTAATGGTCCACTGACAATTGAGGCAGCTTGGAATCTGCGATAATGGGAACCCGTGAAGTGCCCACTTAGATTGTCCCTATTTTCTAAAGTCAACATGGAGTATTTAAAATTGGGGTTATTTTCAACTATAGTTCAACTTGAGAAAACAACTAGCTATGAATACTGAAATGGGCATGTTTTTTAATATTTAGAGAAAAGGGAAGGAGATGAAATCAAGCAGAGAGAGTAATTGCAAGAAACCGAACTGCAGGGTTCAATTCTTGGCTCTGGCCATTGAATGAGTCATTATTATGTGCCTTGTCCAGCTGACATGTAAATGCAAGCAAGTATTTAGTATTTGCTGTACGAATACCCTGGCTTCATATAAAAATATTATTTAACTGAATTTCAATTTGAAAATAAATCCAGACTAGTATTAAAATCAAACCACAATTCTATCACAATAAAATGTGTTTTACTATTTTAACAAATGGAGAAAATACGGACAACCTTCTTAAATTATTCTTGCTTATAATCTTCTCTATATAGCATAATGATATTTTACAACCCATCTATCAGTCAGTATCTTTACATTTTCTTCCTACAGTGGTATTCCTTTTAAACGTTAAGTATGTGCATCCTTAAGGGAAAAAATTGATTTTAAACAAGCCACACCTATTTTGCTTGTGCATAGTTTGAATATTTTGAGTGATTTAACTGGCTACTAACTAGTTAACCCAGCTAGGGTTGTTTACAAGATTAAATGTAATAATACTTATTATTTCTAATTCTTTTAAAATTTTATACCTAAGAGCCTAGCTATCTATATCTCATTATATACACTCTTCTGTGTTTTTGGCAATTCTCATCCATCCATCGATTTACTTTAAGCAGAAATAACACAGAAATAAAACCCCTGAATATTTTAACATATTTCCTAAAAATATATTAATGGCTTTACAACATGACTATAAAATATACAACTTCCTGTAAATGTTCGAGTACATGCTGGATGAAAGGGGCTGTTTAAAAAGATGTATTATCAGTGGAAAGAGAAGTTAAAAATCACTACATCAACCCCTCTCATCTAACGTAGGAGGAAAATAATACTTAAAGTAGTGAGGCAACTTCTCCAATGTACACAGCAGACAGTGGCAGGCCCACAGACTTTGTACGTGCCACGCCTTCTGTGAAAAGCATAATGATGTGGCACTGGCCACTTCAAACTGCTGCTCTCCTGCAGGTGTGTTGAACTGTATCCAAGCAACGCAGGACATGAGACAAGTTATTGCAAACTGGCTACTTGGTATTCTATTTCCCCATCTCCAAATCTAAGAAAAAAAAAAAAAGGAAAAGAAAAATGATACAATTCAATCTAGGTTCGTTGTAAAAGAGTTTGTTTGTTTTTAACCGAACTTTTCAAATTGTTTTCTAGTGTGTCCTATCTCCTCATCCGAAGGGGACTCATGGAGCTACCAGACAGGTGACAGACTTGTCAAAAGAACATGAATTCTACTAAATTATGACATATAAGTCACAGTTCACTTTGTTCTACAACAGTATAAATGAAAAATTAAAGCAGTCATCACCACGTTAAAGACTCTGTATTCTCAAAGATGGTCACAGCACCATGCATATTACGTGTGTGTACAAACAGTGGTCATGTTCTACTAAGAACAAGCATGGGCTTCTTCAGGCAAACTAACCTGGGTTTGAACTCTACCTCTGCCACTCTCTAACCTTGGGAAGTTATTTAACAACCCTGACCCTATGTCTTCATTGTAATGGGTTGAATAGTGTCCCCCTAAAAGTATATGTCAAAATCCTATTCCCCATTACCTGTGAATATGACCTTATTTGGAAAAAGAATCTTTAGAAATACAATTAAATTAAGGACCTCAAGATGACATCATCGTGGATTTAGAGTGGGCCCTAAATCCGATGACCAGTGTCCTTACAAGAGGAAGGAGACGGAGATTTGAGACTCAGAGATGCAGAGAGGAAGGCCATGTGGAGACAGAAGCAGAGACAGGAGTCATGCAGCCCCAAGCCAGGGAACACCAGAGGTTGCCAGCAGCCACCAGAAGCCAGAAGAGAAGCATGGAACAAACTCTCCTTCAGAGCCTCCAGGAAGGAACAAACCCTGCAAACACCCTCAATTTTGGACTTCCAGCCTCCAGAAATGAAAGAGGATAAATTTCTGTCATTTTACGCCACCAAGTTTTTGTTCCTTTGTTACAACAGTGCTAGGAAACTAATACTCTCATATTTAAAATTGACCTCACAGGCTGCGGTGAAGATCAAATGAGATGATGGGAAGGCAGCTGGCACAGCGCCTGCTCAGTGAAAGTCAGCTCCTCCTCCTGGGCAGTGAGGATGAGTATGGTGTAGGATTCAGGCTGGCAGCTGATCACCCTTATAGGTCTGGAGCTCCAAAAAGCCATCTCTGGTACCTCCCGCCCCATTCCTCCTGCTGGGAAGTGCCAGGGCCTGGCCCTGATGACAGGGTGTGTGCCAGCCTGTTTGGTGCAAGCTTCACTCCCCTATCTGACAGACTGCCTGCTCTGCCTTGGGGTGCTCTGGCTTACTACGTTGGTGATGAAGAAAACTGGCTCTACAGAGAGGGCTAGTCCAGGAGGCAGGAGAATGGCTCTCATCATCTCAGCTGGCCAGCTCATATCACTGTCTCTCTGGATGACCACAATAGCCCCTTCACTGGCCCTGATGCACAACCCAAAAGCACCCACAGATTCAGTATCCTTCGTCCTTTGGGCTTATTTACTCTTTGTTTTCTATTTTCCTTGACTGAAAGATCAATACCAATGTATTAAAGGCTTTCCAACCCAATTTCATTATCTTGTTTTCTCCTTTTAGAGAAAAAAACATATCACATATTCTTAATTCAACTTTTTGCATTTTTATTTCCTCTGGAAGATGCATAATGTAATGGAAAGAAAAATAAGGAACCAGACCTTATTCAAGTCCTAAATCAACTACTGACTGATGATGTGTCTACATACCAAAGCAAGACATATACACAAAAAAAACTGGGATACGCTTTTAAAATTCAAAATTGAAATTGACTTTGTGGTTTGAAAACCTAATTTGAAGTCATTTCTTTTTAGAATTCTGCCTTTTTCTCCACTTACTTAGTCAAGGAAGAACCTGTGTGCAAGTGGACACAGCTAATCTGGCGGTGGTCTATTTTCCTCCCATTCCCCTAATCTCTCATCTGTAAAGAAAGCAGCAGTCCCAATTGCTTGGCCCTCTATAATTCATCAAGACACAATTAATAGCTCGAGCAAAGGCAAAGCATTTTTAGTTCCTTGGAATACAGGCACTGAAAATTAAGGGAGTGTTAAAAGCTTAATTCTCCCCTTTGCAGAAAGGAATAAAATTCCTACATAGTGTTCCTTGTTTTTTCCCCAAATTTAGGCAGATAGTTTGATAATTTCAGAGCCACACTGCAATCATATGAAAGGCACAATAGAGAAGCACCCCCTTTAAATGCAGACGTGTAGATGCAAGAGGAGATAAGGTTTGTGTTTCTGCTTGCTGAAGCGCTCTCTCTAGTGCACTGTGAATATACACAATCTTCAGTATTCAGACCAGAGGAAAGGAAAAGAGAGAGGAAGTGTTATTTATTGATTAGGCACTGTTCTATTCCATGCTCTATATAGGTGCTCTATGTATGTTACAACATTTGATCCTCGCAATAATTGTAATAGATAGATGTTATCTCCATTTTACACATGCAATAACTGAGGCTTGGAAAGCTTAAATAATGTGGATCATCCATAATTGCACCATAAATAAATAAAACTGACACATGCCTCCTTATAATTTCCCCTCCCACTTGGAGAGGTAATCTAGAAAAAAGGATTCAGGAGCAACCAAGAGAACTGGACGTGATTATTTATTTTTAGGTGATAAAACAGCATTAAAAAGAGATAACTTCATTGTAAGTACAGCAAAAAAGCTTCCTCTGCTTAAATCTGATTAAAACACAATTTAAATCCACTGAAACTTATCCTGATATCAAAAGACAAGCTTTGCATACACCGGTTCAGAAAGCTTTGAAACCCTAGTCAGGAAGCAGCAGGTGTGGAGTCCACAAAATTGTTCTGGAGGATAACCACACTCCCCCAGTGTCACAGCCTGCCCAGGTTTTCCACGTGTCATGTGTCCATGTGACAACTGGTACTGGAAAAAGCCATAAACAATTAGTGCAGTTTGTATGGTAGGCAGAGAAGGAAATATTAAACAAAACCAGTAAATTGAGAGCTGTCGCTACTGGGTCTTTTTTCGAGCCAAGATGCCACATTCACATCCTGTACTTACTCCAAACTTGATGGCCTCCTGAAAAGGAAATCTCTGACACGGGATGTTAAAAGCTCATTTTACTTTCCATAAATGCATTTGCCTACTTCTCATAGCTATTTAGAAGGAGGGTAGGTAAACAACCTTTTGCTCCAAGATGAAAATGTAACTGTCACCCATTTCACCAAAGAAGTGAAACAGTGGCTGAAAGCTGCTGGCCAAGTAGGAACAGGAGACCTCTTTGTAAAGGACAGAACCAGGCTACCCCGAGGCGAGGAGCACAGGACGAGTCCTGGTAAATTTCCACTTTCAAACAAGAAAGGAGCCATCTGCTTGTCCTTAAGAAATACACAATTCAGTAGGCAGTAACAGAACAAAATCCTTGGAAGCTTGCTTCTTCAACCAGAGATCTGGGGATACTATTATATATACAATTCGCCACAGCTCACAAAATTTTATGACTACATAGACCCCCAAACCAAAACAAGGAGTAATTCTGTGAAAATGAAAGTTTCCACCAGATTTCTGGCATGGAAAACAAATGTAGTCTTTATAAAGGAGAAATAGTTTTCTTTTTCTTTTTTAACTGTGTCTGTGATGGGGAGGAAGACCACTGTCAGTCACAGAACTAGTTGGCAATTGATTACACCTAAATCATCCACTGGCTTGGAGTTTCTTGGTCCTCTATGCCTTGGATTCCTACTCAATGTACACTTCATTGTGCGCCATCCATCCTGCCCTCCTGGTCTTAATATATTTAGTATCCCATTAAGAGTCCTGACAGTGATGGTCAAAAGAGAAGACAAGTAGTAAAAGGGAAAACAATCATCTATACTTTTTTTAAAAAGTAAAATTTGAAATGCCAAAAATTCCCATCAACTCCTCAGAATCAGAAACTACGTCTTATTTATCTTGGTTTACGCAGTGCCCAGCACAGTAGCTGAGACAAAGGCTCTCAAATGTTTGTGAACAACTAACTAGAAGTCTTAATTATAAATATTAAGTTCTAATGACACGTCTTTCTTTTTCAATTAAGTAAGATCAAATTAATCATCAAATATCATACGTTAAATATCTGGGACTGGCACAGCCACATTGCAAAACAGTTTGGCAGTTTTTCAGAAAGTTAAACATTAAGTTATTACGTGACCCAACAATTCCACTCCTAGGCACGTAGCCAAGAGAACTGAAAACATGCCCACACAAATCTTGTTCACAAATGTTCACAGCAGCATTATTTATAATGGTGAAAAAATGTAAACAACCCAAATGTCCCTCAACAGAAGAGTGGATAAACAAAATGTGTATCCACAGAATGGAAAAATATTCAGCCATAAAAAGGAATGAAGTTCTGATACACGTTGTAATATGGAAGAACCTTGAAAGCATTATGCTAAGTAAAAGAAGCTATTCCCCAAAGGCCACATACTGTAT
>NW_007729578.1:26237-27496 GCF_000696425.1 Galeopterus variegatus
AGAACCTTGAAAGCATTATGCTAAGTAAAAGAAGCTATTCCCCAAAGGCCACATACTGTATAATTCCATTTATCTGTAATTTCCAGAATAGGCAAATCCATTGAGACAAAAAGTAGATTAGTGGTTGCCAGGAGCTGCAGGGGAGGGATAACAGGAAGTGATGGCTAATGGGTATGAAGTTTCTTTTTGGGAGATGAAAATGTTCTGGAATCAGATAGTGATAACAATTGTGCAACTTTGTGAATACACCAAAAACCATTGAATTGTATACTTCAAGAGAGTGAATGTTATGGTATGTCAATTACAACTCAATAAAAAAATTTGGAAACCTCTTGGTAAAGAAACCATAGTTAGGATTTATGTTTAGTTCTTCTGGTGTGATGAAAACTATTAATACTCCATGTCTTCTTTTTCCCTTTGTCAGTAAACATTAGAAAACTAATAAGAATTCTAATACTTACAAAAGAAACCTGAAAGTCCTTCAACCATTTGTTTTACTATGTAATTAATCACATTTAAATGGCAATAATAATAATAATAATAATGACTAGCATTTCTCGAATACTTACTATGTACCAGTTACCGTTCTAAGTTCCTTACATATATTAACTCCTAAAAGAGTTAAAAGAACAACCCTATAAGGTAAGTACTATTTTTATCTCCATTTTATATAGGAGGAAACTGAACAATTCTATAAAGTTAGTACTATTCTTATCTCCATTTTATATGAGAGGAAACTGAGGCACAGAGAACTTACCAAGGTCACACAGCTAATTAATGGTGGAGCCAGGATCCAAGCCCAAGCAGCCTGGTCCTCTTAACCACCATTCAATCCCATCTTTAATGCAAATAGGAAAGGGTTAGTGTAACAGAAAAAGTGCTGGATGAGTCACGGTAGGATCTAATCCAGAGGTTTGGTCTATGTTTTGTCACACGCAAGCTCTGCAAGCCCGGGGCCTTCTATTGCAATCTAGACTGCTTCTCCTGATTTTTAAAGTGAGAGCATGGGGCAGCGCCATCTCTAAGTCCCCAACCACTCTGAATCTCCATGACTCTGTAACTAAGTCAATGGCACACCAAGAAATACTTAGATGTTGATATTCTATCATTAGCATATTGTGTACATTAGGAACTCTGAACTTATAATATTTTATAGAAAACAACTAGGAATTTTAGAACTAAACAGCTTAAATGACCTAGAGGTTAAAGGATAAGGTCAGCTACCAGGTCCTTTTATTAATGTAAAAAAAAAAAAAAAA
>NW_007729578.1:28640-30396 GCF_000696425.1 Galeopterus variegatus
TCTACTTTTCCTTGGCTAATAGCTAGACTACATGTATTAGTTGTTAGAGCTTCCATAACAAAATACCCCAGACTAGGTGGCTTAAACAACAGAAATTTATTTTCTCCCAGATCTGGATTTTAGAAGTCCAAGATCAAGGTGTTGGCAGGTTTGGTTTCTCCTAAGACCTCCCTTCTTGGCTTACAGATAGCCACCTTCTCTCTGTGTCCTCACATGGTCTATTCCTTGTGTGTGCACATCCCTGGTGTCTCTCTCTGGGTGTCCTAGTCTCCTTTTCTTATGAGGACGTAAATCAGATTGGATTTGTGTCCCTCCTAATGATTTCATTTTAACCTAATTGCCTCTTTAAATGCCCTATCTCCAAATACAGTCACATTCTGAGATACTAAAGGTTAGGGCTTCAACATATCAACTTGGCGGTGGGGGGGACAAAATTCAGTCCATAATACTACACTTCCCAGCCTGCCTTGCATTTGGGTTGAAACCAGTCACATGACTATAGTCACTGGAATCTCAGTGGAAGAAATATGTGCCTGACCCACAAAAAGTCTGCACATGATCCTCCATGCTGTTCCTCCATCTGCTGGCAGGATATTGACCCTGAAATGATGTTTGAAGCCACATGGTGAAAATGACAAAGCCACCAGTAGCTTGGGTCCCTGAAAATTGTGGAGCAGCACATCTCCCCATACCACTGACAGAGGTCTACATTGAACTATTATATGAGAGAAAAATGAACACATGCTAACATTGTTTACTACAGCAGTTAGTCTGCCTTCACCAACACAACCTCAGTTACACCTTCAGATCTCTTAGTCTTCCCTAATAGCCTTCTGTTACTCAAGTTAAAGAGCTTTAACTTTTTTTTAAAAAGGTTTCCTCACAGAGCTATGACTTGGATCATTTTTTATGCTCCTCTCTTCTTAATTTCTTTACTTTCATCCTAAGATATAGGAAAGGGCATCCGAAACCAGGCAGAGGCCTCTTAATGCAAGTTTTCACTGTTACAGATTGGCATATCACAGATTAAGGTCTTAAACATACTATTTACCATAAGATAATACAAGGACATAAAAACCAGAGATTCCCCCATATGCTTAAACCCATGGTTTCAACCTCACAAAAACTAAACCTGTATAGGCCAATTCAGAGTTGCCAACTGCTGCTGTGGTTCATATGCTAAAAATAACAAGGCACCGAGGAGCAGCTAGTCAGGCCATATCTGGGCTGCAGTACTCCCTAGACCAGGAACAACAAACAAGGTGAAGAAGGTAATGGAGAGGGGAGGGTACCATTCTTCGCTGCAGTGATCCCAAGAGCAATGGGGAATCCAAAAATAAACATGGGCTGACTCCAGTGCCCTTGAACAAGTATGCAAAGTCACTGAATAACAGAGCCAGCTAATCTAAATGCCAATCTAAACTTCTCCTTCTGAGCTGCTAATGCAGGTGGCCAGATCTTTAACTTCTAAATAAGTTTACCAGAAGAAATATGATGATTTTATATCATTTATATTAGTAACAGATGCATCTGACCAATTCCGGAATGTCTAAATTTTCTTTTAGGGGTCCAGAAATATAACTCAGAGCTTGGGTGATGAAATACAAGCAGCAGCCTGCCTGTTCATTCCTTCCTTCCTTCTTTTATTCATTCACTCATTCATTCATTCATTCAACATCATTATTCATGCCTAACAGGTGCCAGGCACTCCACTAAAGACTAGGGGTACATGACTGGTAAAATCCAGTCCTTTCCT
>NW_007729578.1:31169-58393 GCF_000696425.1 Galeopterus variegatus
CTCGCTCAGCCAGTGAGCGGGAACTGGTCCGTATGTGGGATCCAAACCCTCGGGCGGGAGCACCACTGCGCTTCCCAAGCGGCGCACCTATCCAGTGTGCCACCGGGCCGGCCCCAAGGCCTGGAATTTTTAATGCCCCTCTTCACCTTGCCTGTGTCCTGAGAAAGTAACTCTCAAGATTCTGAGGTACCATTTTTCTCTGGTTATCTCCAGCTTTTCCCAGCTAAATCTGCTCTCAAGATTCTTACTAAAGTACAAAACACAAATCCCTTCATATGGCCCCACTGCCAGAATACCTGATCCTAGGCTCTTTAAACATACTTCTACACCTGTTGGAACACATTGTATAGAAGCAATTTGTCACTTATCTCCTCCCAACTACACAGCCAGTGTCTTCACTCTGGCTAATTGGAATTTTAAGTTTAGTGGTGTTAAATGACCTCTGAGAACATGGGCTTTTTAAAACAACATAAAACAAGGGACTAAGTCATGAACATCAATGGCCTAAATCATATATACGTTTTCCTTTATTTTATATTTTAACTAGATTTACTTACAACAGTTAGCTTTTATATTGGAAAAATGGGAATTATAGGTAAAATTCTTTTCGGTTAGTGAAATGCTAAGTCCTTCAAATTCCCTTCAGAGAAATGACCAGGTCCCAGACTGAGAATGTCATGCACAATAGTCTTTTCCCCTTGTCACCTTCCTTGATGGTCAATTAAAGATACCAGTACTTATTCCTATCACAAGGACATGTATCCAGTAGAAACTGGACTGAAACCAACATATTAATTTTACGTAATTCAGCTGAATGATTTTATTTCCTCCCAAGGCTGACTCAAGGCTCACAGCCAGTAGATGGTGTGGTGGTGGTAGTGGTGATTTTAATAAAACCCTCAAAATCTCCTGATTTTGGCTGGGAAAGATCCTCAAATGACTTTGTTGAAGGTGAACTAAAGGTGAACCAAAGTTCCTTTAATGAAACAAGTTCAAGCAGATCTTCAGAATCTCTTGAGTCACAGGATAACCGAACAAAATTAGTGAAAGGGGCTATGGGGGCCAGACTCTAAGATGGCCCCAGTGATCCTGTCTCCTGGGAGTCTCGCCCTTGTGTAATCCCCTCCTGTTGAGCATGGGCTGGACTCAGTGACTTGCTTCTAACACAGAGAATAAAAAGAAGTGACAGTGCGTGACTCAGAGACAAAGTCACAAAAGGCAGCGTGTGCCCACCTCCACATTCCCTCTGGAGGAAGCCAGCTGCATGTCATAAGAGCCCCATGGAGGCATACACGTGGCAAGGAACTGAGGGCTCCTGCCAACAGCCTCACGTGAATGAGCTTGCACACAGATGCTCCCCAGCCTTCAGGTGACTGCAGTGCCAGACAACATCTGGACTGCAACCTCATGAGAGACTGTAAGCCAGAACCACCCCACTATGCCAACTCCCAGATTCCTGACCCACAGAAACTAGAAGAGAGAACAAATGTTTGTTGTTTTAAGTTGCTAAATTTGGGGGAAATTTGTTACACAGTAATAATTAATACAGGGCTAAAAGATGTCCCCTTCCAGGACATGTTGTAAGGGGTGCAAAAAATATGCCCACATCTGCACAATTACCTCCCAATGTCTCTCTCAGGCCTGAAGTGCTGAAAATCCTATTTTACGTATGTACTCAGTAACTCATGGAGTATACACTGAGTGTCCTCTGTGTACAGTAGGCATACCAAATGTTAGGGATAGCAAGGGGATTTTTCCCTTCCAAAATTCTCGTTTTCCTTCTCCTTAAGAATCAACCAGTTAATCCTGTCAAAAACAGTTTTTAAGGGCACTAAAGACTGAGGCCAGCCATTGAACCCCAATCACAGCCAGGAGTCACAGGTCTCCAGTAATGAATGAAAAAAGGGAGCTTCGTGGAATGTAATCACCACCACCTGTACCCACATAGGGTACCCTAAATTTAAATAAAGCATTCCACTCTACCCTCTTAAAATTAAGTGTTCTCAAAAAGCAGACGCTGGAGCATAAAATATCTTTTTACCTCACCAATTTGCATACCAGAGACTTGCCTTAAAGGGCCAAACAACCTGAATGAAGTTTTTCAACCAAAACAAAGCACCGATTACTGGAGGCAGATGATATTTCATCTTACACATCAGGTATACTGTCCATACCATCAGGAATTTTCAAAGGATTAGCACTAAGTACTGCCTACTATTATATTAATGATAAACCATTCGCATTAACAAGTTTCACCCAGGTAGGGCTAATCCCTGTTTACATAAATGTTTGTTGAACAGCCAACAGGTTCCTTACTCACTAAAACAAAAGGCAAGAAACTCAGACTTTTTCTTCAACACAGTGAGTTGAACCTAATGCTTAAATTTATGTATATATATGTTTTCCTACCATTATAACCACATGCAGCTTCTAGGACAATAATACTATTTTTGACATAAAAATATTAACTAGATTAGCTTTCAATTAGCCAAATGTAAAAACAAAGAGACATATATTTAAGGACTGGCTATTGTGAATGAAATTATAAGCTGGTGAAATGCAGTCGTAAGCTTATTATACAAATACACATTTTCAGTAACAGGATTTTTTTAAAGATTTTTTAAAATAATTCATACCTTTGTTGATTCCACTTGTGCCATTTGCAATCTAACATCAGAAAATAATCACACCAAATGGTTCTCCCTGCTATGATTCACCACGGTGAATGATTCTGCCACTCACAGCAAATCAGGGAATGGTTTGGAATGGCTTATTTTCCTGCTCCAATAAACTATGACTAGCCATTCAGCAGATTTTTCTTTTGTTTCTTATTATTTTGCAGAGTCGAGAAAAAATATGAAAAATTAAAGAAATAACTGAATGGGCCACTGCTTTCAAAACTTATTTAGTCTTACTCATTTATGTCAAACCTGCTATAATTCACCTCCATCCTGCTGTTTTCGTGTTGTGTTTTCCATATCATGGAACTCCCACCACTAGACACCTGTTCTCTTTTGGATCCCAAGACACAGTTTACCTTTTCAAATAAAACTCTAAGTGCCCACTGCCACAATGGATGTGTGTGATAAAATTAAAGTATTTCATTGGCCTTTTGTTCTGGAAACAACTGGCACAAATATCCTTTGTTGCATTAATTTTGCATCATTAAATCTATCCAACAAGTATCTCCACACCCACTTAGCCTGGGTCTCAGCCCAGAAAGTTGACTTACATGAAACAACAGTGAGGCCCTTTGGCAATTTTCAACATACTGCTTTGATTAATAGTTTTTTTAATTGTATACTTTTCCTAATTCAGGAGTCTAAAGTCATGAGCTACTAAGACACAGCTGCTATAACTCTCTTTATTGATCCTCCTACTCTTATCCTTAAGACTCCAGGAATCATCTGTAAGGAGTAGTCAACTTACCAATGCTTAAACTTTCAGGAAAAAAAAAAAAAATCCAGAATCTCTCCCCAGTCCTAAATTTCAAGGAAAAAAAACAGTGAATGATGACAGAACCACTCAAGGTGTTCTCATCATTTTCATGCCAATGTAGAGAATTATCAATATCCTACAACTCAGTCTCTTCTCAAAGCATCTCTACACACACACACGCACACACACACACTCACACACACAAGTATGTATACCCAGGGTCTCCAAAGCTGGGACTGCCACACTCAGTCTCTTCTCAAAGCATCTCTACACACACACACGCACACACACACACACTCACACACACAAGTATGTATACCCAGGGTCTCCAAAGCTGGGACTGCCAGCATCCCACCAACAGGGGCTAAGTTAGGATGCTAAAAGACATTGCATTGTCAAAGATAGAGTTATATGAAGTACATTTTGCATAGAAATAATGTTCCAAAGAATGATTGTGTACTGTAATGATGAATAAGTTAACTATACTGATCTAACCACCACACATTCTACACAATTATTGAAAATCAATGCTGTACCCCACATGTATGTATAATTAAAAAAATTTTTTAAATAATAAAATTGAAATTTAAAAAAAGAAATAGTGTTATAAATGAAGATTATAAAAGTTCAATTATCTATTTAATTCATATCGCCCACCTTTTATAACCCATCTTTTACCTATGTTCTTTTCTGGATAGAGATATGAATAGTTGGCTCCAAACTGTTTTGATCAAACAGTAAGTTTTTTAAAATTATGAGCATATTCATCATATGTGTGCATGAGTATTTACAAGTTATATAGGTATTTCGTATAACTTCGTATAATGTATGCTATACGAAGTTATTACGTAATACTATTTTTGACATAAAAATATTAACTAGATTAGCTTTCAATTAGCCAAATGTAAAAACAAAGAGACATATATTTAAGGACTGGCTATTGTGAATGAAATTATAAGCTGGTGAAATGCAGTCAAACAAAATTTAATTTAGCTCATCCATGGTTGAACAAAAATCTTAAGAATAAATCTTAGCTAGAAGAGATAGCACCTTTCTCAGATAGGATAACAACCACTTTTCTCACCAATCTATCATCTTTAAGAGATTCTGCAAGATTATCTACTGGGGAAAACAGTGCCATTTTGCACTGGCTCTTTTTTTATGCATATAGTGCTTCGAACACCTCCAAGCATTTTGGAATTCATGGGCAATGGGATCTAACCCAAATATCTATTTTTTCAAATATATCATTTGGCTTAAGAATGTTTTTCTCCGAGACTGATTGAAAAATAAACTGCATGATACTGTTAACTTGTGGGAATCTTGACCTGAAAAATACCCCCTCTTTTCAGTTCAACATGTATACTTGGGTGATTTTCATGAAAACTGCACAGATTTTCTTCTAAGCTCAGAATACAACCCTATTCCAATTTAGTCTCTTGCTGAGGAGGTTTTTGGCTGTGCCAGAATATGTGAAAAACAGAGGGTAGGAAAAACCTCCAGGTGCATCCATGAATTTTTAAACCAGGTCTGCTGAAAAACATGCAAAACAAAACCCTTTCAACCACCCTTGGGGTAAAACATCAATTTGAATATTATCCAGTATGTGTTATGTGTCTACACCAGCCCCAGCAGATGTACCAATTTACTTTTACTACCTTCAGTCCATGCTGCCAGCCGCTTCCATCTGATGGCTTTTGCAGGCTGGGGCTCTGATTGTGCAGTCTGGGCACCCAGGGAAGCGGCACATCCCAGAGTGGCACAAGGATGTAGAAAGCAAAGCTAACTCACACAATCCTCCAAAATAAAAATAAATACATAAATAAACAAAATGAAAAGAACAGTGGGCACACATGGGCTGAGAACTAAAGTAACTTTACACAAAAAGTTGACTTGACCTTTCCTTGAAATATGAAGTACCATTTCTTAAGGGTCTTAAAAGTGGAAATGCATTTTGCTACTTTATTCTTCCATGTCTTCCAAGAAAGCCTAGCATGCTTAGATTCAGGAGTGGACCTATATGACTGAAAGTAGAACTATTACATGTGTTTCCACAAATGTAACATCTGGATGTAGAGATCAAGCAGGACCTATTACAGGGAATCAGAATTGTCTGCCTGCCCTATTTTTTTGCAACTTAGAGACACTGTGCTTCTAATTTTGATGCACCATGACAACTGGATATATTGTCTCATTTGTAACTGACCTATAGTGACAGGTGTCTTCTAACACTTTAGCTCTAAGCTACAGTTTCAATCTCAAGCAAGAAATAATGATCTATTAGTAAATAATCAAATGCACCAGCAGGACTCACCCAACATGTAAAGTTATCGCTCAATTCTGCGAATTGTTCTGAAAAATAAAAAAGTATTCCCTAGACAATATTAATATAAAACCAACATATGAACACAAAACTTCCTGAAGGCTGATATCTCTGTGTTTCACAACATTTCTAGGATTGTGTACAAAATCATACATGAGAGTAGTCCAAAAAGTGCACAAAAAGATTTGTATTACCTTTTAATTTAATTTTTTCATGCACTTTTTGAAGTACCCTTGTATATATATACATAAACTTTATATACATGCACATAAGGGTTACAAAAATGTTCATGTGACATCATTCATAATAGTACAAAATTTAAAACAACCTACATTTTTTCAATAGGAAAACAGATAAACTGTGCTACTTTTATATGATAGAATATTATAAAGCAATAAAAATGAATAAATTTGACCTACGTGGAATATCACAGGTAAATCACAAAAGCATAATGTTCAGCAGGGAAAGGAGCTTATAAATGGTTGGTCTCGTTCAAATAAAGTTTTAAAACATTCAAAACAACACTATATTATAGTCACATACATTGTAACAATAGCATAAAATATGCATGGGATAGCTAAACACCAAATTCAGGACAATGACAACTCTGCAGAATTGAAAAACTAATCGGATAGGGGTTGGTATTCCAGAGGACCTCAGTTCCAATCTGCAATGTAAAACACACAAATTCCACCTGTTCTGCAATGTAATGCACACACATTCCACCTGCAAGATCAACAAAGCATTATTAGAGACAACTGGAGGCATATTTGCAGGTACATAGGTGTCTATTGCCTTTTTTTCCTAATATTTAACATCAAACATTTTAAAGACAAAGAGCATCTAAAACTAATTCTTCATTCAAAAGAATGAAAATTGCTTTGCAAGGATCCAGAATTTTTATCTCTAAATGAAATAAACAAGGTGCTCTAAGTGAAATAAACAGGGCTTAGAATCCACACAGATTCATAGAGGATGATTCAGCTAGGTAAAGTCATTTGCAGTCTCTCACGTCCTGCTTTCACTTGCTCTGCGGTGTTGCATGTTAGAAATGTCATTTCTGCCTTTGCATTTGGCTGGGGATACGGGGAGAGAAGACAACCTCCCAGGAAAGATTTCAGTTTACTGTAGTGAGAGAGCTCATTCTCAAAAACACTAACATCATAGTTTAAAGTGCTTCAGCTGTGCAATGCAGTTTAGCTGTGTAGCAACATGATATCTGGTACCTAACCTCTGTGTCTGCTCAAAGATATTGACTTGTCCAACACACAAAGGCTTAGAGACTACCAGCACTTTCAGTAAACCCAAGCTCTCCAGAAAGGAGCCATGCTTAGAAAGAGTACAGACTTTAATGTCCAGGAAAAGCTCTCTTCAACACTCCAGACTGAGCTAAGGAAAAAGAGATGACCGCTTTGAAAGGGGTCATATTCTAAGTCCCTGCCTGTTTTGGGAGGCAATGATTATTCTTTTGTTCCAGCAGAGGGTGCACCCTGGCAGACAAGCCAGAACCCAAAAGTAACCAACACATGGAGAGACATGGCTCTGCTCTGGCATGCAGGCATGGGGGCTGAGCAAGCTCACAAGCCAACACCACCTTCTCAGATCAACACTCTACCACCATGTGCAACTGTAACTGGCTGGATCCATCTCCAGACAAGAAAGCAGTAGATTCATCCATTCAAATTTGCAATCTGAATAATAGATGACTTTGGTATTGACATCTCCCAGTTTGATCTGCTACTCCCTTGAAAACATCTTTCAAGAACAAGTAGTCCAAAAAAAGGTCAAAGCAAATCAGGCCAAAACATGCTGTTTGATCTGTTGGCTATGTAGTCTGCATCTGCAGGCAAATTTGGTATGTGGAGCAAATCATACTGGAAGATTGTTCTGCCTCCTTCCTGAATACTTCAGGAGCTTTTCCGAATTTGGCTTCCAAGTCATGCTTCATTCAAAGCAGTTGATTAGTTCCAGTGTGAAGGGCCCTGGACAGGACACTAAATGGACAGGAGGCATAGTGATTCATAGATTCCTCCACATAGAGTTGCAGGTGTTTTTAGTACAGAATGAGAAAAAAGGATGCTGAGTCAGTTCAGAAAACTGTCCTCCTGTCATAAGAGTAACCAAGATTATTCACAGTTATCATAGTCATTCCCAGAAAGGTCAAGTACAGGCACTCATCTGCCCCTCTGAATGGTTGTCCCTCTTCCAGTCTCCCCTCTCTCTTTGGAATGGCCCAGAGAAAACAATATACTGACCAAGAGCTCCATCAAAAATCAACTATTCACTTAAACATGGTTACCATATGCATTAAAATGTTCCTTATCAGGGATGAGCTACTTAATTATTTTAAAAGAAAGGCAGCTTTTTTCAATAAAGGGAAGTAACTCGTTGGATTAGAAAAAAATTAAAGAAAAGCTGTGGAGCAAATTGCAATGAATGATCCTGGCTATAGAGCACTTAGTTTTCAAAAAAAGAAAAGCTGATTTCAATTGCTAAGGCAACTCAAACATACAAGAAATCTACTTGTGTTCATAAGACAAAATGTTACATACATAAAACAGCCAAGGCTCACCAGTATTTGAGTTAAACATTAAGAAAACAAAAGTCTTGAGCTTAATTCTCCTAGTCTATGCTTGCTTAAAACTGATATAGCAAAGAATCTGAATATAGGAAAAAAGCAGGTAAAACTGTTAAAACAAAAACAAAAACAGTGCATGTATGCTTACTGGAATACGGAATACAAATAAGCTACACATGTGAGAAACGCATTCCCAAATTCTATCACATATTTCCATCCCTCAAACCAGGTTTCCACAGTAGGTCTTGGGTTAGCCAGAGAGAGGAATAATTTAAGTGTCCCCCAAAAATACTCTAGCAAGAGCTACTTACACAAAAGAAGAGTATTGCCATGAAAGTCAAATGAAACAATCTTTGTATCTGAATTATCAGGTTAATTGCCAAATTCTCTGGTGTTTTTCCTCTGAACACTAAAATGTTTGATATAATAAGGTTTAATATAAGGAACTCTCTTCACTACATATGAATCCCACCTCATTTAAAAACCATACTCAGGTGTCCAAACCAACCCTGGAAATCACACCTGGACACACATACACACACACAAACACCCCCCCCCCACACACACACACAGCCTACCACCAATCCCAGGAGAAATTTTATGCAAGAACACCCTCTCAGGCAGGTGAACTCTGCTGGAAATGACTATTAACAAGAACTTTGAAGAAGGCTGGTATGGGAGAATGGGTGGAGGACCTGGAAATCACACCTGGACACACATACACACACACAAACACCCCCCCCACACACACACACACACACAGCCTACCACCAATCCCAGGAGAAATTTTATGCAAGAACACCCTCTCAGGCAGGTGAACTTTGCTGGAAATGACTATTAACAAGAACTTTGAAGAAGGCTGGTATGGGAGAATGGGTGGAGGAAAGGTAACATGTATCCAGCATCTTTTATAGGCCTCTCATTTTATGTGTTTCATCTCACAGTTCTTACAACCACCCCATGAAGTACAGGCATACCTCATTTTATTGTGCTTTGCAAATATTGCATTTTTTACAAATTGGAGGTTTGTGGCAACCCTGCATCAGGCCTGTGTATCAGAACCATTTTCCCAACAGCATGTGCTCACTTCATGTTTCTGTGTCACATTTTGGTAATTCTTGAAATATTTCAAGTTTTTAAATTACTATTATATCTATTAGGGTGATCTGTTTGATGTTACTATTGTAATCATTTTGGGGATGCCACAAACCACAACCATATAAGAAAGTGAACTTAATTGATAAATGCTGTGTGTTCTCACTGCTGCACCAATCAGCCATTCCCCACCTCTCACCCTCTCCTTGAGCCTCCCTATTCCCACACAACAATATTGAAATTAGGCCAATGAATAACACCTACAGTGGCCTCTAAGTGTTCATGTGAAAGGAAGAGTCACATGTTTCTCACTTTAAATCAAAAGCTAGAAATGATTACATGGAGTGAGGAAGGTGTGTCAAAAGCTGAGACAGACCAAAAGCTAGGCTGCTTGTGCCAGTTAGCCAAGTTGTAAATGCAAGGAAAAGTTCTCGAAGGAAATTAAAAGTGCTACTCCAGTGAACACACAACTGATAAGAAAATGAAACCACCTTATTGCTGTTTTAAGTGGTTTAAAGTTTTAGTGGTCTGGATAGAAGATCAAACCAGCCACAACATTCCCTCAAGCCAAAGCCTACTCCAGAGCAAGGTCCTAACTCTCTCCACCTCTGTGAGGGCTGAGTTGTGAGGTGAGAAAGCTCTGGAAGGTGAGGAAGCTGCAGAAGAAAAGTCCAAAGCTAGCAGCGGTTGGTTCATGAGGTTTAAGGAAAGAAGGCGTCTCCATAACATCAAAGTGCAGGTGGAGCAGCAAGCACTGCTGTAGAAGCTGCAGCAAGTGATCCAGGACGTGAAGGACGAAGGTGGCTACACTAAACAACAGGTTTTCAGGGGCTGAGTGGTTAGCTCAGTTGGTTAGAGCACAGTATTACAATAACACCAAGGTCAAGGCTTCCAATTCCTTTACTGGCCAGCCGCCAAAAAAACAAACCAAAAAACAAATAAACGGCAGATTTGTGGTGTAGATGAAACAGCCTTCTACTGGAAGAAGATGCCATCTAAGACTTCCATTGCTACAGAGGAGAAGTCAATGCCTGGCTTCGAAGCTTCAAAGGACAGGCTGACACTCTTGTGAAGGGCTAATGCAGCTGGTGACTTTAACTTGAAGCCAGTCCTCATTTACCATTCCAAAATTCCTGAGGCTCTTAAGAATTGTGTTAAACCTACTCTGCCTTTGCTCTATAGATGGAACACCACCACCCGGATGACAGCACATCTGTTTACAGCATGGTTTACTATTTTAAGCCCACTGTTGAGACCTACTGCTCAGAAAAAAAGATTCCTTTCAAAATACTACTACTATTGACAATGCACCTAGTCACCCAAGAGCTCTGAGAAAGATGTACAAGGAAATTAATGTTGTTTTCATGCCTAACACAACATTCATTCTGCAGGCCATGGATCAAGGAGTCATTTTGAGTTTCAAGTCTCATTACTTAAGAAATACATTTCCTAAGCCTATAGTTGCCATAGATAGTGATTCCTCTAATGGAGCAAAGTAAACTGAAAACCTTCTGGAAAGGATTCACCCTTCTAGACACCACTAAGAACATTCGTAATTCATGGGAGGAGGTCAAAATATCAACATTAATAGGAGTTTGGAAGAAAATGATTCCAATCCTTGTAGATGACTTTGAGGGGATGAAGATTTCAGTGGAGGAAATAACTGAGATGTGGTGGAAATAGCAAGAGAACTAGAATTCAAAGTAGAGCCTAAAGATGTGACTGAATTGCTGCAAATCTCAAGTTTAAGGGGTGAGGATTTGCTTTTTATGGATGAGCAAAGAAAGTGGTTTCTTGAGATGGAATTTACTCCTGATGGAGATGCTGTGGACATTGTTGAAATGACAATAAAGGACTTAGAATATGACACGAACTTAGTTGATAAAGCAGCAGCAGGGTTTGAGAGGACTGACTCCAATTTTGAAAAAAGTTCTACTGTGGGTAAAATGCTACCAAACAGCATTGCCTGCTACAGAGAAATCTTTCATGAAAGGAAGATCCGATTGATGCAACAAACTTCCCTGTTATTTTAAGAAATTGCCACAGCCACCCCAGCCTTCAGCAACCACCACCCTGATCAGTCAGCACCATCAACACTGAGGCAAGACCCTCCACCAGCAAAAAAGATTACGACTCGCTGAAGGCTCAGATGATTGCTAGCATTTTTTAGCAATAAAGTATGTTTTAATTAAGATACATATACATTGTTCTTTTAGACATAATTCTATTGCACATTTGGACTACAGTATAGTGTAAACATAACTTTCATATGCACTGGGAAGCCAAAAAGTTTGTATGCCTTGCTCTATTGCAATATTCACTTTACTGCTGTGGTCTGGAACCGAACCCACAATATCTCCAATCTGTGCCTGTACACACAATTTCCCCTACTGGACAAAGGAAGACAAGGAAGTTCAGTGTGGATAAGTGGACTGCCCAGGTTACAGAGTGAGGCACGGCTCCAGGATTTGAACTCTTTGAGAGTAAGACTGCCCTCCAATTCTGAACCCCTGTGCCTAGCAAACACCAGAGTTAGGGCAGGCATTTGATAAATGTTTATTGACTCGAATCTACCATAAGTCCTACCCACTTTGGTCACTTTGGTGCATCCTACAGACTGGCATCAGCAGGCCAATATGCAGAGTGAAGGGTAACAAGAAAGAATAGTCATTCCAGTCTGTGGTAAACTTAGTAATTTCAGCACTTGGGCCTTCTGTCGTCCAACTGTCCCCTCCCCCATTACTATCTTCTTCTCACCATTATCTCTTCCTAGTTCTGGCTACCTGTCCACCAAGGGTTTGCTCTCCCAATGGAACTGACAGCCTTGGCAGGGCCTAAGGCTGCTTGCTCCTCACCCCACTTCCCGAGGGAGCTGGTAGCCTTGAAAACACTTGCCGAACCAGGGCTTCCATCCTTTAGCTAGTTGGGATTGCCCAGGCCCTGAGACATACTGCCTCCCCATTGACAATGTTGTTTTAGAATCCCACCAATGTGCAGGCAAACCCTGGAAGTGCAGCTGCAGATGGGTCCAAGGGGTCACGGACTCCTTGAATTCTTTCATGGATAGGTTTTAGGCAAAGGGTTTGAATCTGCCTAGAACACATACATCAAGTAGTTACTGGAAATATCTATTAGGAGCTTGTCTTCCCTATTGTGGGTGTAAGGGGGCATCAGGGAGGTGTGGCAGCTCCTGGCTCGCACACCACTGGTAGCCTGGGGAAGGGTTTTAAGAGGCTAAGACTCAAAGACTGTGGAAAGAGGTGCCTGGGCATGTATACAGGGGCAGAGCCAGATCACCACCCAGTCTCTACCACAGGGCCCTGCATGGCGCCCCCTCCCCTGCTGGGAGCTTAAGGGGGCACCTTCTCAGATGCCACCTCTGCACTAGGGATCAGCCCAGTTTTATAATAATCATAATAGCAAAAGTCAAACCCCACTTTGCTGATTGCCAGACACCATGCAAGGTTCTTCACCTATTCTAACTTCCATCAATGACACTGTTATTTCCCCCATTTTTCAGATGAGAATATAGGATGGGGGTTTAATGACTTGTCTAAGCCTCAGCTAGAGAAAGAGCCAGATGCCCATCTGGACCCCATCCACCATGCAGACAGCCCGCAGATCACCTTGGCTGCTCAAGAGATGCTCCCAGCCTCACCATGGTCCACCTTCTTTCCAGCTGTTATTTCCCCCATTTTTCAGATGAGAATATAGGATGGGGCTTTAATGACTTGTCTAAGCCTCGGCTAGAGAAAGAGCCAGATGCCCATCTGGACCCCATCCACCATGCAGACAGCCTGCAGATCACCTTGGCTGCTCAAGAGATGCTCCCAGCCTCACCATGGTCCACCTTCTTTCCAGCTTTTGCTCTCAATAGAAAGTTACTTGGACACCAAATCCTCCTACTTCCCCTGCCCTTGCCCACCTACACAGGAATGAATACATGAAAACCTGGCCAGTTCCTCTGCCTTGACTGCAACATCTATACCCTGAGTTTCTGAAGTTTTCATCCAATATGGCAAGGATAAAGGACTTCAATCCTGAGTTCCATTAGAGGCTGACTCTCCTTTCTTCCTGGCCTGGACTGAAATCAGCTAAGCTTCTCTGGACTCAGTGTCCTCATATTCAACACAGGCCAATGTGGGCCTCTCATCTTCTAGTATGCTGACTGTACCTTGTGTTTTTGCCTCAGTTTCCAGGTCCATTTGGCCATCAGGAGGAATAACAATGTATGAATTAGAAGTAGACGATCAGGACAGTCGAAATTCCAACCAGGACTGGGCCTCAGCCTCTTTTCAGAGACGTGGTCCATAGACATTAACAAAAAGTATCATCAGGGTCTTGCCAGTGCTCAAATACATTAAAAATCCTAGAAAGGTACATCCAAAAAGAAACTTAGAAAAGTTTCTAGCCCAACTCATCATTTTACGGTAAGTAAACTAAGACTTAGAGAACAATCTGACAATTTTCCCAACACCCCACTCCCACAGTTAGCACAAGGCAGGACTTGGATCCAAAGACACTCTTAATCTAAAGTTCATGCATGTCACGCTACACACACAGCCTCCTCCGATTTTATTATTTTAGCCATTCATATATTTATATTTGGTAACACTGCCCTGAATAGCAGAAAGGGGAGATGAAAGCAACCCAATCCTTACAGAATGTCAGACACTGAAAGGCCCATGAAAATAACCATTAGTAAAGAAATTGAGGCACAGAAGTATGAAAACACTTTCCCAGTAAAATTCAGCTAGCTGATGACTGGGCAGGAGACTTAAACTGCAGTCTGCAGACTCCCAGCCCAGGACTTTTTCATGATGCCCTGTGAAAAAAATGTAATGATGTGACCATTTGGTGTCATTTTCAAAAGTTATTAATTGCCATAATACCTCTTATTTCTTACATATTTAGACAAACTATGCACAGCTAGAAAAATTTCTATAATTATTCAGAAGTGTTATAATTGTGTGGGGAAAAAAAATAAGGACCACTCAGCCAAAATCACAGAAGACAATTAGAACATAGGTTAAATTAAAATATACACGCACACACACACCACACCCCATATCTACAGACATTTTCAGCTAGGCTATAAAAACTGGACAATGTCAAAGTGCTGTGCCACAAGCTGAAATGGAGGTGAAAGGCGCATCTCCTGGGAGCAGTCTAGCAGGCCTGCACACCAGCTCCTGTTTCCAAGCCTCCCCATCACCCTCTGCTTTCACAGACCTCTTCCACATCAGAGGCACAGGGCAGGCGGGGAGAGCTTGTTTTGTTTCCTGTATAATAAAGATTTCAAAAGGCTGAGGAGTGGAACTTCCATGCCATGGTCGGCAGAAGTTCATTTCTTCCCGTATTTAAGAAACATCCATACAAACAAAAAATTTGCAAATGTACACAAAGCCCCCTTGTGGAAGTATATTTAAAAGCCATTCTGAGGGCCCGAGTCTTGGAAGGGGAGCGATTGTGGCATTCGGGATATTTTGGACTCTCGTGGGCTGGTCATTAAGTGAGTAGTACACGCAGGTATCTGACTTCAGTAGCACAGCATCCATCAGCCAAACTGCCTGCCTCCTGGACTGTCTTTGTGTAAGGACACAATCTTTTTTCTCTCCTTGCAGCCACCAAAAAGAAAGCCCCAACATAAACCTTAGCAGATTTTGTCCCGTTTTAATTCTACATTGCTTTTATCTTTTATCAGAGGAAGGAAATCAAGCGGCATAATTTGGTTTACCTTTTTTTTTTTTAACTTTCGGGAAGAAAATACCTTTGTATCTCCCAAGACAACAGAATCTTTTGAACTGATAAAAGCCATACAGATTCCAAGCTACCGTTTTTTCCTATGAACGATTTTTAATTTCCTTCTAGGAAAAATTAACAAATTAAAAAACATCCTATGAAAATATGTTAAAGACCACATTGGAATGGAAATGAAATAAAATGCTGCATGTTCTATATTTCTTTTAACTCAAAGAAAAACTTTTTTGACTTTCATGATGTGCATATGGCCATTAATTTCAATGTCATATTATGGTTTTTGGCTGAACAGACAGTATGTATGTATGTATGTAAGCAAACAAAACAAATGCATTTTGTATTCAAATTTATACAACTCCATACATTTTTATGCTGTTTATTTGAAAATTAATTTTGGCTTAGGCCTCAGAGACAGCAAATGTTGTCAAGATTTGAGGGCTACCTGAAAAGCCTTGGGGACAGCATTACCCTTATGCATAAGAAACAGCAAAATAAAATAAAAATAAATGAATTTCCAAATACGTCATGGCTAATCCCTGGAGCTGACCTACAAATGAATTATGGAGGTTTTGCTACAGGACTGAGTAGATCTGGTGATTTCACTGAGAGATTTATCTTATTTTCCAACTTATTTTCATATCTTATTTCCTTTTCTTTTAGAATTAGACTGTAAATAAAAGGGCTAAGACTGAATGAAGCTTCCTTTCACACAACTCACATTGGATTGATAAATTAAAATGGTGAGATGAGTTTTGTATGACCCATCCTCAAGGATTTGGGAAATTTAGCCAATGCAAAACAAGGCATTAATTTGGAGAGGCCCAGCTACTTACAATGCTTAGTATTCTGACAATGATGAATGGCATCATTCCAAGCAAATGGTAATTTCACTTTTTGTGACAGTACTTTAGAGCAAAAATACCGACACTGTCTCCCCAAAGAGGAACAGACCCGATGAATCACAAACTCTGGGCTGCACGTCTTCCTGCCTTCTTTGCTAATGAGCTAATCAGGGCCGAGCCAAATGACACATGTAAACAGATGAGCCGTCCGGGGATGCGGCATTGTCCCGTTTTTATCTTACACAAACACCTCGGCACTGGACTTGGAGGCTTTTGGCACGACGCGGAGAGCTGATATTCTGGGCTGCATCCAGCTGGAAAAGGAAGGGAACCGACCGGAGAAGTGGCGTGGAGCAACTGGTGGAACCGCGCGGATGCAGGTGTCTCCTCAGTGACAAAGATATCAGCTAAGGGGAAACAGTCTCTGGAGCCCCTCCTCGCCATCACGGGTAACAAAGCCGAGCACCCGCAAAACCTCCTTCCAGAGGTTCCCTTAAGAGTTAAAAAGAAATAATCCACAGCTCACTCTAGCATTTCCCTGTGAAATGTACAGATTTACTGATAAACAAGAGAAGACAGCAGCATTTGTTAATCTGCAAAATTCTAAGGTGCCTGCGTACCCCTTTCTATTAATCCAGGAATTGAACTTTCCTCATTAGCGCTCTACAGTGATGTAAGGTAGGAGATGGAGTTTATGATTTGTGCTGACAGAGCCACATCATATTTTAGGGAGATGACATTGCTATTGATGGCTCCTTCTAATCTATTCCTGGTAATGTGCTCATCTGTATGTTTTCCCCGGGCACCACAAGAACAATCTCAGATCCCTAAAACAGTATGTCATTTCTCTCCACAAACCTCATATGCACATATATTATTATTATTTAACGTTTATTAAGTACCAACAGTATGCTAGGCACAATAGACATAGGAGGCCATAAAAACATATTTAACGCATCAAAAACCACAATAAAAGGACGCTGTGTTTGTGACAGAAGACAATAAAAATCTTTGCGATTCATAGTTCAAGGTAAAATGCACCCCAAGTCCCAGAGTCCCCTTGGTACAGCGTGGCATATCAAAGAAGGTATTGGAATTTTTACTCAGCCAGAGTAAGGGAGGTTATGCGTACCTTACGATTAATCATGGCCTTCTTCAACTTCCTACACATTCTGCAACAAACAATGAAGTCTCTAATGGCAAGACATTAATTACGTAATTTATCCAGTTAAACCTCAGGACTCTGCATCGCTTCCAATCATAATAGGATATACTCTGTACCAAGCACTAGGGTAGGCATTTAAAATGTATTTCTGTGTAACAGTGGGGTTGAAACTTGGAAAGGTTAAGCGGTTCATCCAAGGTCCATGCTCTCCTAAGTGAACTAACTGGCCAGCATTAAAGCTTTTTTAGTCATGGTTTAGTGTAGGGTTAAGAGCATGAACTCTGGAGCCAAACTTTCTGAGTTTGAATCTTGGTTTTGTCACCTTTAAGCTTTGTGACTCTAAGCAAGTTAATTAACATTTCTGTGCCTGTTTCTTCATTTGTTAAAAAGATATGATGAAAGAAATGGTAACTTATTTCATAGAGTTATTATGAGGATGAAATGAGTTAACGTATGAAGAAAGCTTAGTACAGTGTCCAGCACATAGTAAGTGCTTAAAAAGCTATTATCTCATCGAGAGTCCTGGCACTGAGACATGGACAATATGCTTTGGGTAAAAGACAATGTTACTGATGCTCTATTAGTAAACCATGTGCTGCAAGTTGCTTTGAGATTAGTAAAAATAGGTTTACACTGGCCATCTAACTCTCTTCCCATCAACTCCTCATGAACTTAAGTGAATCTGTAAGACAGCTAGCTAAGACCCCACAAAAGTTGGCTTTTCCATGGGTCATCTTCACTGAACACCTGGTAGGTGAGTTGAGTGTTAACAAAAGATCAGACCCATAACCCTTTGCATGTGCTATGAATGAATGAATGAATGAAAGTTAGTAATGAATGAATGAATGACCAGAAAGTGCCTAGAAGCTCAAAGAATGCAATTGAGGATTCAATTATGAATTCAGAATCTTCTTTGCAATTGTACTACTCTCAACAATATGCATACTAATTTATATATTTTCCTTGCACTTCCCCTCCATTCCACTGCACCTCTTCTGGAAATTTCTCTGCTTCTTATTATTTCTACAGAGGACCTAGAGGAGATGAGGGAAGCAATCTTCAAATCAGTTAATAGGGCTCATTGTTTACTAACCAAGTGATAGTTTTAGCTGGAGAAAAAATCAATGTTAATAACTAAATTAAAGTTTTGGATTATCAGTCAACATCAATTGACCGTGAATTCCATAACCAAATTAGGATGAATAATTGAAATTGCAATATGTAGTAAAATAATCAGAGCTGATGCTTGGTACAAAGAAGGAAGGATGTTTTCTACTATGGCATTTATTGTCATAAATGTCAAGAGATTAAATAATTAAGAACTATAAATTTAAGAACAGTCTAAATTATAAGGCTTGTCATTAACAAGTATAAAATAACTGCTTTAGATAACTTAAAGCTGTGTGATATGGACTTGAAATCACAAAATGCAAGTTTTTAAAATTATTTTACAGTCAATATTAACTTTAAGCTCAGTTATCCAAGGGAATTAAAAACCTATCAGGACTCCTTCAGTGATACAATTCATAATACTTTTTTGAAGGAAATTAGTATGGAGCACAGATTTTTTTTTAGTCCTTAACACCTTTCCAAACCATTTTTTTTCCTGGAGGATATGGCCTACTTTCTGTAGCTCTAAGCTTAAATGTGGTGCCATTTAATTACACACAGACTAATAAAGCAAGACATATTTAAATGTAATTTTCTAACTTGTACACACAAACTCAAGCTGGTGGATGATGAAATGTTGCTAAAATTATCCTTATCCAGTAAAATTTATTGCAGTGATGAAAATCTTGACATCTATTCCAAAGTTCAAATTAAACTTCCGCGTAATACAGTAGCCTGAGTTAGACCAAAGTAAATAAGCAATTATTTATAGTAATTGTATGTGTGCGTATTGCATGTATTTAACTTTCCAGAAGAAGTCAGTGAACCCACATTGTGGGGACCGCTGAATTAATTACAAGCATACACAAAAGAGTATACTTTTCAATGATCTCAGCATGTCACTTTGAATTTATCCATCTGTCTAATACCCACCTGTCTAGTTGCTCTTTCATTTAACCACATATTATGGCATCAATATTAACTTTCAGAATCGGGTAAAACCATTGCCATTTCCCAAGCTATTTGCCTCCTAATAAACACAGACCGACGGGGAAGTGTTGAAAGCTACAGCAATATTTTTCCCGTAATGTTTGATACGAATCCCAGCTGCACGACATTGTATGTTAATAACCATTATTTAATTAACAGATGAAGAAGCCCTTTGAGCTGCTCTGGCAGATTTTGAACTTGATCTTCTATCATTTGATGTCATGCAAGACCAGATAAATGACAAGTCTTTCGAGAGTCTGCAGAGCCCCTTTAGAACAGCTGCACAGTCTTCCCCCTTCTTTGCAGCAGGTTTCTCACTTAAGAAAAAAACACGCTTCATTACATCGCCTCTTACTTGAGCTGCAAGGGTCTATTCAAGGAAGATAAGCCTCTTAGAAATGAAGTAGCGTTGAATTTAGGTTTTGAGTGACAGCAGGAAGATTTATCCATTCAACAGACAATACCGCTTTCTCTGCATTAATCTAGGAGGCGGACAATGATCTGTTTTTTAGGCCTCATCTCATCTCTTTCCCACAGCAGAAGGTGATTAGAGTTAGGAAACAGGGACTGTGAAAGAAAACTTGAGCGCTATCTCTCTAGCCCTCTGTTTCCTGAAGGGGTAAAAGGGAGCCCCTAGGCCAAGGGCATCAATCACAAATTCACAACCAGGATATGATGCTTCACCATTGGGAAACCGATAGGCCGCAGGTAAAGTGGTGAGCCCCAGAACCCAAAGAGTGAGCCATTATTGTTAACATCCCAAAGAGAGAAGAAAGCACAAAGTAGCCCTTCATAAGTGAAAGCCCTTGAATTCTTCCTGTCTGGGCCCAGATAAAAATGTCAGGAATCTCTTCTGACTCCACATGATATCCTACCACCTATCCACAGGTTAAGATTCAAAACAGCAGCCTAGAAAGAGGAGGAGGCAAAGATACTGCTCATCACACAAAGCCATGCCATGCAAAGTTCAAGTGAGCGTTTGCACAGCACGACCATCTCATCTCATCTTTTATATCCATCTCCTGCAGCTCACAGAGATTTTTGTAGAGGCCTAATTATTAATTTGAAGTGTCCCTCTCAAACAATCACTGAGCACAGAGCCCACTGTGAGCAACCCACAGACTGCTAGTAACCCACAAGGATATTATACTGGAGGCCAGCATAAGTATCCCATTTTATAGGCAATATCTGGTAGTATCCTTAGTGTGGGAGGCTTGCCACTTCCTTAGTAGGATATTTGTTTATATTTCATCGAGCAGAAATTGATGAATGGACTTTAAAGTGAATGAGGTGGCTTAATGTAATGCTTCTGGTTTGGGATATGCATATTTTTATTCAAGTTGCAAACATGAGAATGGTGCTGTCACATCACAGTGTTCAGGGATGACACTCACAATCTTGCCCCTTTTTCCTTTAGCTCACCGTGAAGGTACAAATCAAATACCTAAAAATAAATACACGAAATAAAATGTTCATCTCCAGTGAACCTGAAAGTATCCCTGTATGAAAATAATCAAAGGCAGGCCCAAGAAGATTTAGAACCAAGATTTTGGAAAACAAGGACAAAATGCTTTTGCATGGTGTCTATTTTCCTGAAAAGGCAGTTTATGGAGGCCAGGAAAGACTAATTCAAGTGTGAGTGAATAATTAAGTTAGTAAGTAAGTAAGCAGAGAGAAAGCCATAGACATTACCACAGAATTAAATCAAGTTGCCCCAAATGACTTTTAAATTTGAGAGCAGATTGTGTGTTCTCTAAAAATCAATATAGAGTCATCACATTTTGACATTTCCTATTGTTAAGTTGTGCTGTTTTGTTTTTGCAAAATGTCATATTGACAGCTAGAGACTTCCTTGACATTTAGCCCATGTGATGCTGGAAATATCTGTTTGGCAATCTCAAAGCCATTATAACAAGCCAAATATGGTGGTGACAGGATGTAATCCATGTTTCAAATCTCCTAGGAACCCAAATCCAACACCAACACAAAATACGTAGCCTGAAGAAGATCCTGAAGGGAAAAAAAAAACCACCACCCAGACCTCTTTGGAAATCCCACAAAGAACAGTAGCACAGTGGCTATGCTCCCTTCATGGAAAGTTCTTCAGAAAAGCTTTAATGATTCAAAACAAAACAAAACAAAAAAAGGAGCACTGAACCTCAGTGCTCAGTAGTCTTCTATTGTTTCATTGAGTCTCAGGAAAAATAGTTTTATTCTTATTATCTCTGGGACTCATAGTCCTTAAAACCCATCTTTATAAAGCACTGTTATAGATAACTTCTCCTTTACCTACTGCTTCCGTAATCAAAAGTTGACCTCCTAGATGGAAAAAAAAGTAAAGTGCCTCCACCATCCAACCCTGCCTCATGGGCCTAATCAGCACCTACCATGACAGTCTTTATTTTCTTCTTTCCTTCTTTCTGCTTTTTTTTTTCTTTTTTAATTACTGAAGACTCCTGTTTTAGAGAAACCCCTAATTGCTTCATTTTGAGATGTTATGTTTAACCTCAGGAAATGGTGCTATAAGACCTGGCAAACAGTTTTCTGGTTGTTTCAATCAGTACCAGATTATGAGGTCCAGCCGGGTAAGAACCCTATTCATTTTCTTGCCCTGTCATCTTGATCTTATTTGAATGTCTGGGGAGCTGGAGGTGCTTAGCCAGCCCTGGGTTTTCAGGAGTGGGGGTAGGAGTACCGGGGAGAGCTATGCGATGTGTTAGAGACACTGAAAGTTTTCATTTTGACTCCTTAATGAGAGCGACCTTTGACACTGGCTGATGAGTTCCATGCCTGTCCTGGTGCGCTTTTTGAAAACATTTGACACTGGTCACAGGTCTGACAGGGATATGACTAATGAAGTCGTGGTATAAAAATAATGGGCTGCAATTGCGAGTCATTTGCATGAAACCAAACTCCTTAAAAACTTGTCTCTGTTCACTTTCTGTTTTCTAAATGAGTCAATAATATGAATCAGATGGCTTGAAGGGAATAGACTCCCAAATATTCCTTCTATAAGTTTGGTAAATGAGTTGGCATTTGGTGCAATTTTTGTTGCCTTGAGGCTTGGTTTAAATTGGACTGTAGTTACTAAATTGCCAGAGCGATTGCAGAATGTGTACAATAACACATAATACGTTGTTTTTCTTAAGCGTTTCGTCAGAGAGCTTCTTGTGAGGTCAAAGGACCCTGACAGCTCTTTGCAGGCAATATCAACTGAGAGTAAATGAAGAAGAAACGTAAGGAAGAGATTGCAGGGAGAGGGGCCAGGGAGGGGCAGAATAAATGGTGGGGGGGTGGGGAGAGTAAAAGGAGAAAGAAGAAACAAAACAAACAAACAAAAACAGGCAATATGAGTTGGGGTCCAAAAACACAAAATGATAGAAAGGGTAGAAATAAAGAGGGAATGAGGAAAATTAGAAAAATGAATACAGAGGTGTTAGAGAAATGGGGGAAATAGAAAATAAAGGAAACTTTTAAAGGGAGAACCCTAAAAGAAGAAACTGCCATTCCTCTTTCAGTTTATTCTGTAAAACTAGGACCGTTTAATCCTCACACAGTGCTAAACATCCACTAAGCAAAGCCCTGGGCTTACAGGAGCCCACAAACGAGGGCTGATTCTTTCCTTCCTTTATGTCTGCATGACTCCGCCAAAGTTCCTAATGTTTCATCCTCTCACCTACAACTCAAAACGCCTCCATCATGGGGAAGCTTTCGGCAAAACCATCTTCACCTGACCAGCTGCCTCAGAAATCAGCAGCCACGGGGAGGCACGTCGCACAAGTCCCTTTCTAGAGCCTTCCTCCTGTGTGGCTTGTCATTCACGATGTAAACACTTGGGATTTCTTTATGATTTGTCTGTTTCATCACATCTATTTGGGTTTTGTTTTGCTCACCTGGTGTATATAACAAAATTAAATATCACATGTCCCCAAACTTAAATAAAAAGAAATACCAGTAATTTACAGATATACGCACATGTAACAAAATGAATAAAAGAAAGGATACTTGGCAGAGAGGAAAGTGTACACACAAACTTGGAAATGAAGTGGCTCTGATTGCTCTCTGATATTGGAAAATCTTCTTAATCTCACTGAGCCTCAGTTTCTTCAATCACAAAATGAAGGATTAAAAGATTATGTGTTATACTAGCAAAGTACCTGGCACACTGTGAGTAGCTAGAATGAATGAGTGAGTGAATGAATGCAGTCGTAGTAGTAATACTCTCTTTTATGCCTGCCCTTCAAGAAAGTATGTTATTACTTTCCATTTCTACATAAAGAAACCAATAATAATTCTACTCATATCCCTCAATAGTACTGAAGATAAGGGATAGAACACACACATACTCCATAAACTAACACATTGTATCCAGTGGGGTTGTACATGCTGTTCCCAAAAACCTGAAAGCCAAACAACTGACAACAGACACATGTCATCTCTCTCTCTCTAAAATTTCTCATCATATTTCAAATCTCCACTTACGCCCTAGGATCAGCACATACATACCAGCCCAACCTCCCACATTTACTCCTTGTAAAGATGCACAAACTGAGGATTAGTGTTCATAATTATGACTTGATAATAGTTCAAAACTAGTAAATATTCAATTTTGTTTTGTTTTGTTTTGTTTGAACCAGTAAGGGGATCGCTAAGCCAGTGAGCACACCGGCCATCCCTATATAGGATCTGAACCTGCAGCCTCGGCGCTTCCAGTGCCACACTCTCCCGAGTGAGCCACGGGGCCAGCCCGTAAATATGCAATTTTTTGACAAATATTTTATCATAGCCTAATGAGGCTCCTGAGTCCATAAGCAAGTTTTGTTATCCTTTACTGTAATAAAGACATAAAAGACACTCTCATTCTAGAAAGCAAAGCTAACATTAAAAAACAGTAATAGGTTTTAGAATAAATGTCAAAAAATTAAAGTTTTTTAAAGAAACAATATGAAGCTTAATAAAGACAGAAAGAAGAAAATGATGAAAAGGTTAAAGATATGCTGGGAAGAAGCTTAGGATTGTTGGACATTTCCAGTTGAATTTGAATGTACTTCTGGAGGACTACTATGTATTTCTAAAGAAAGTGGGATTTAGCAACCGTATGACATTGAGCAGCTGAGAAGTCATCCTTTCTCCCACAGTCAGTAACACTAAGGACCATATAAAGTGCCCCATGCAGCCCAGCACTATATTCACATTTTAAACAATTAAGACACTAAAAGTGAACAGCACCAAAAAGTACTAATAGAATAAAAAACAGATCCTAAGAGAAAAGGAGGAAAGAAATTCTGGTTGTTTCACCAGAAGCTGTAAAGAATCAAGTGTTAAAAGATCTTACGAGAATGATGTTGACTGGCTGTCCTACATTTCCAGATTATCAAATAAGATGAAAAAGGGAAAATGGATAGAACATAAAGAAAATCTTGTTGACCATAACAAATACAAGAATGTTACTAAATATTGGAAGAAATTACCAATAGAGGTTATGGATTAGAGATCTTAGAAATCTTTTAAAAATAGGAGCAATGACCCTCTCTGTCTTAGATGGTTTGTGTCTTTACCTGCCTGGAGGCCAAATACTGAATCATTACCAAATGTATGGTTCTATTATTCCCAGAGATTGATGTCATTACCCTTGAAGTTTAATGCATAGAAATGGGGCAGGCGATAGAATAGTGTTGAACTGAAGATTTAAGAATTGAAGGAAATAATAGAATATAAGTCTCCCATCTGATTTCTCCGAAAAACACCAGAAAAAATAATTCCATATAAATAAGTTTGTGGAAGTTCTGTTTTGTATTTTACTTACATGTGCACGTTTCATTTCCTTTATTAAACAGAAGCTTCTTGAGGGCAAGAGACATATATATATTCATCTTAGTTTCACCTCTCTACTTCTCTACCTCAGCCAAAGTCCCTAACACTGGAGCTAAGCACCAGATACTATCGTCAGACCTATAGGCACCTGTAAAATCATACTTGCCAGTGCGCTGTCAAATGGGTTTGGTGCCTGGACCCCAGAGGTTGTTGACTGTTTTGAATACCATTCCTTCCCTGTCCTTAAGAGCTGGGTCTTTGTGAGAGCAGGGAGTTTTACCTGCTTTGTTCACTAATAGCACCTATAATAGTTTCTGGTGCATGGTCAGGACTTAATAAATACTGGTTGAATGAATGGATGGATAAATGAATGAGTGATATTCAATACACTTGTTGAGTGCTATTTAGAAATAACAGATTTTTTAAATCTCCCAAACTGAAGAAAATGTTAAGAACATTCCCATGTGGTTCAGTATCTTTGGATGCAAATCCACATTAATTCCAATTTTCTTGTCTTCCTTCTCCCTGTCATATTCCTATGCAAAATCACATTTCAAAAGAGAAAAAAATGTTTAAAATCAATGGTCCCATGCAGAATAATGAATTCAATTCCTATTTCTTTATATCTTCATTTCAAAAACTTCTAAATATTTGCCTAATCAGTAAGTGGTCTTAAAGCTACATTTCTTGATCCATTTCTCTGCAAGGAAAATAGAAGCAAGGAAACTTGATCCCCCCAGGGGAAAGGCATCATGAAAACCACAGAATTTTATGAATATACTATTTAATTTAAATTTTGTTGACGTTATTAACCACATTCTGCATTCAAATTTCCCCTTTTATTTTTCCTATACCTTTATATTTTAAGCATCTAAAGCCAAAACCTAGTTTTCCATCTCGTTAGCATAATTTATTTATTGCCTTGGGCATAGATTTGCAATGTAATGTAAATAACAATACTGTTTTGCATGGCTATTGTACCTCTGGAAACTTTTTACCAACATTAATTTTCACAGTTTTCCATATGGAATAGGTGAACACTGGTATTATTAAGGCTTAGGCTAATGCATCTGGCTTGAAGAAGAACATACATGCAAGAAAGTTTTAATTTACCATTTGTCAGTTCAGCGTTATATGGGGATTTATTTGTGTTTCACTAGATCCCAAAAAAAGCATTTGCCCTAAAGTAACATGTCAATAATAGGAGAAACTATATGTGTAGGGGAGAGTATGGGAACCATCTGCACTTTTTGTTCCATTTCTCTGTAAAAGTAAAAGTGCTATAAAATTTTTTTTTAATTTTTAAAGAAGCATTTGCCTTTGTAACATCCCCTAGAAACATATAATTTCAATTAAGATTCTTCTCTTACTCAGACAAGAGGTTGAAGTATGTTTGTTCATTTGTTTGTTTGTTTTAATCGATCTCTATGTCTACATGACACCAAAGCTCAGTCTGATCAGTTACACAAATGAAATTACTCAGTTTGGTCAGTTCTTGAGGCATAACCGTCTGGCAATGTTCTCTGTGCACTGGCTGTTAGAAACAGCTTTCCATTTACTAAGTACCAGCAGTTGGTGTTGGCATTGCTGTAGTAAGAGGAGAAGAAGAAATCATCATAGTGGTAGTAATAAGTAGCATTTAGTGAGGACTTTGTGCCAGTTCCTGTTCTAAGAACCTTACATGTATTAACTCATTTAACTTTTACAATAACCTTGTAACATAGGTGTAATTATTAACCACTATCTTGCAGATATGGGAACTGGGGCAAAAAGAGGTTAAATAATTGCCCAAAGACTCATAGCTAATTAAAGGTGGGGCTAGCATTCCAACCTAAGAAGTCTAGTTCCACTGCCTGAGATCCATATTTATGGATCAACCTTTGGGGGGGGGGGAGGGGCGGGGGCAGGCACTTCACAATGCTTGACTGCACAATATTTCCTATAGTAGAGAAATGATCATCTTGTATTTTGATTCAGCAATCTTTACCAAAAAGCCTGGAATTGTCTAAATCTTTCTGATAATCACTCCTCTTTCCTAAGACAGTAAGTACTGAGAGAACAGTAATATATATATTTTTTGCCATTGTTACATATAACATGGTTTCTGTC
>NW_007729578.1:58956-62325 GCF_000696425.1 Galeopterus variegatus
GGGGGGGGGGGGAGAGGCGGGGGCAGGCACTTCACAATGCTTGACTGCACAATATTTCCTATAGTAGAGAAATGATCATCTTGTATTTTGATTCAGCAATCTTTACCAAAAAGCCTGGAATTGTCTAAATCTTTCTGATAATCACTCCTCTTTCCTAAGACAGTAAGTACTGAGAGAACAGTAATATATATATTTTTTGCCATTGTTACATATAACATGGTTTCTGTCAAAGGGATTGTGGCTCTTTATCACATGTAAACGCACACACAAAATCACCTGTTGAAGTGGCCTATTCAAACAATTGGTCAGTGAAGGCCGAGAAAATCAGTCAAACCAGTTATTTGACACCTTGTAGAACAAAGAGAGAAAGGACATGCAAATATTTCCTGGATTTAATTTTTTTCACTTTTTAATATCCTGTAATGGAATCATACAAACTAACTCTAGAATCTACAAAATATTTAGGAGGAAAGTGGTAAGGTCAAAAGATACAGCCTCTAATGCCACTATAAGACTATAGTGATCTGGTTGCAAAGAAACTGCACACCAACATAGCCTAATGCTTCGTGAAACAAAGGATCCCCCATGTCCTTCATCTTTGAAAAATGCATTTTTCTATTTGTTTACAAAATTCTATCATTCCCCTGCCAGGAAAAAAATCATGTTTAAATTAATGTCTTTATCCAAAAGTAAATGTTCCAGAATTAAATGATCCAGAAGTAGCCAGCAATATGCATAAACTCCATACAATTACAGATTAATTTGTTAATTTACTTGTCATAACAATTTAAATTGTTGCTCTCTCAGCCATATTGTAGTTGCAGAAACCAGAAGAAAATTCTATATAAATAGAATCCTTATTATTTTTATTAACAATATAAAGTTACATAAAGAGGCCTAAATACGTGGAGTATCTTTTATCTTTGAAGTCGTTGCTGTATCTTCTGGATAATATTGCAGTTTTCAACATAAGCACTCATTTTATTAAACAGCAGAGTGAATAACATAAGAACCTAGAGTGACTTGCCAGCTCATAGATGATGACTTCCCCAAGGCTGCAGTGACTTAATATTTACCTTACTTTGGCAATTCCTTTTGGAATTTCTTTTTTCATTTTTCTATAGAGATTTTTGTGGGTGATTTTTATTTTGTTTTGTTTTTGATTCTTTCATGAGCTACAAAACTATGTGGTTCTTGCCTTCCATGATCCCTCCCATTAAAAGTTCTGCCATCCAGTTAGGCACATAAGTGACATGTTCAGGGGTGAAGAGAACCAGATTTCAAAACCACACAATTTATGTGGAAATGAAGTACGTTCGTTGCTTGTTTTTGTGTCAGACGTATGGGAGGACTGTGTATATTATAGTTTGTTTGATTTGTGTGATGGAGAGATTTTTTTTTTAAGCCCTCTGAAGAAAGAAAAAAGTCATACTGATTTCTAGGCTCATCTATACTTCTTTTCCCATATTTTATGTGGAAACATTTTAAAACTCATAGTTTCCATACTAGGTACGTTTTCCACAGTTAATTAATCCTGCTTTCCCACATGACAAATGACCCTATCTCATAAAAGGGCATACTGGCAAGCAAGGATTGAGTCAAAGAAACTATTCTTTGATATTTATATATGAATTGGGGTCTTTTTAAATTTAAAAACATTGTACTCTCAGGGTATAAAAATGTAGCACATCTACAGAAAAATTAAATTTGGGGATCTTTTAGGTAAGTTGAATGCATGTGTTTTATTTTCCTTGTCTTCAAGAACCATAATGTCCAATTAGAGGAAAAAAATTATACTATATTTTTAGGTCTATCATATCTGTGCTCTCAACTAAGAAAATTCAGAAAATAAACTCTACTCAAATAGATGTGTGGTAGCTTCCAAAACTTGCCAATGCAAATGACCCTCTTTTTTTTTTCTCCCACATCTCCAAATTTGGGGGAAAAATAAACTCCAAATTATTAACCTGTTGCTTACTTTCCCTTTTAACCAATACTAAATTAAGATGGAGAAGAAGACCCTGAGATATTACTCTAGGTTGTCAGCTTCCTACAAAGACACAGGGCCTTGCTGCACAAGAGCCAGAAGGATGAAAGGCACCATTCTTCTTATCTGTAAGAAGTGACCAAAAATCTCAATTGACAACAAGCCAGATTCAGCCATCTCATAGTCCTCACATTTCTAGAGACCACAGAAGCACCAGGCTGGACAGGATTTTACTCTCAGCTTTATCAGTAACTGCTGGTCCCAGGAAATCCATGCCACCTCCCAGGGCCTCTGTTTCCTCATTCGTAAAATGATGTGTATGGAAGAAAACATTCTCTAATGGCCCCTCAGCTCTCCATTTTATGATTCTATCATATGCCATGTAATATGGCTCACTTCCCCACTCTCTCCACTATCCAACCCCCACTGATTTATTGATGAACAGCCAGTCTGTATAGCAAGCTCTGGGCTTAACCTGGCCTCTCTTGCATTAGTCAAACCAAGTTATTTTTCACCTTCATCACCACACTGCAATTCTGATCCACATAGAAAAACCTGCCTATCTGCCCAGAAATCTATCCATCTATGTACCTAACTTTAACATACCTATGTTCAAATAACATGCAATTCCTGAAGAAAAATTCATGTTTCTAAGGCTGTTTCCCATGACTGCCCTTAAAATCACTGCAACTGTATTGTCACCAAAGACACCAATTTAACCAACTTGCAAGCTCCTCTAAAATGTGGACATCCCTTCACCTTCTCTACTATTCACCACCATCCCCTCTCAGCACCTTTGCACTCAGAACTGTTAATCCCCATTTGCTTTCAGTTTTGTTCTATGCCTGCATCAGAGGCAGATAACCAACATTATCAACAGACTTGGGTAGAGTTTGTTTTTGTTTGGGATTTCTATAAATAAGGGCAAAAAACAAACTCTAAGTAAGCATCTATTCTCACCAAGTTATTTTTCTAATGTGTACATTTCTGGGGGAAAACCTCACTGCCTACAACAACAGGCATTTGGGTTTGTTTGCTCTGCATCAGAATGAGTGGTAGTGACCGTGACGATGATGACCCTACCTGGCCAAATCTGCTCCCACAGGGAAACGGCTACTGCAGAATGTTCTTCCCTGGGTGGTTTTCAGAGGCCAATTTGTTAAGAAGACTAGAAATGGAGAATCAGAACAAGTCAGAATAAGATCCCTTTCTCCTAGATTCAGGCCCATCATGTAGGTACACGGAAAGGATTATTTTTCACATCTCTGCTGTATGTCAGGCACTGTGCTAGGTACCTTCACATGGATATTTCACTTAATCTTCTCAACAAATCAACAGTGTGGTTCTTATCATTCCCCTATTACATAAGGAAAAACTGAGGT
>NW_007729578.1:63117-64962 GCF_000696425.1 Galeopterus variegatus
CCATCATGGAATAGATTTTTAGCCAAGACACTAATCTGGAAGTTACTATTTCTTCTAAAGACGGCAAAATAGAGAGCAGCCCTACCGTTCCCACAGCACAGCATGCTGCAGAACACAAGCATGGACAGTAGCAACTAGTAGCAGGCCTTTTGCAGAACTTACTGGAGAAAACCATCTGGTTTACAGTTGAAGTTTCCCCAATCAAAGTGAAATTAAGCAAATACCTAAGCACAGATGGGGAGTTTTCTGCTAACAGTGATTTGATACAAGGATGCCAACTTCCTCATATGGAACGGCATAAGACAAGAGTGGCATGGGATACTACTTCATAAAAAATTAGAAAAACCCAAACCCCACCAGGACTGTAGCAATTCTCTCAGCCCTCTCACTTATTAGTGGAGAGGAACTGGAAATCAATAGCAGAATTACTTGGTACATCATTTATTACTTTGTCCATGTAATTATACTTAAATTAACCATGTAGTAAAATTTATATTACTCTCAAATTATGATGTGGGTTTAGTCATTCTCTGACTCAAGGAAATATTGGCTTTGCAAACCAAAAGTAACCTCCTGCAGGTATTTGGTAGGCTGTGGACTGAGAATTCCCCAGAATAACTACAGAGTAGGTTCTAATACATCAAGAGGACAGAGAAAGTACGGAGCACCACTTAGCAAATGCTGCTTAGGGTTTATTTCTTATTGGGTTTTCTGCTCTGCATTACACACCCACATACTTACAAGACAGAGAGCAGCAAATGGCCTCATTTGGCTGAGTCCAAAGCCCACACTTTTTCTGCTTTGTCCCACTATTATGACACATAGCCATTAACCCGTGCTAATCGCCTATTTCAGTTGAATGAACCAATACAACAATGTGTGGATTTGAGAAGATGATCTCATACCAAAAGCAAATAAAATAAAAAAGGAACTTGTTATAATATGCAAGGTTCCTTATTACAAAGATTCAAAACCAAGGGTCAAATAACATCCTCTCCAGCTACAATATGATAAAATTCTTTCCTAAAAGGAAAATTCCATGGAAAACAAGCACTTTCTATGTTCTAGGAGATGGCCAATAACAACAGGATAGAGAATAATTTTCCATAACAAATACTCTTGTAAAACCAATGCTGCTATTTTCTCTGGTCCCTGGAAACCAAGCCACTGATGTGACGCAGCTGTTAACCTTCCAGATGAGGGGACGACAGAGAGCTAAGGTACTTCGACTCAGACCTCCTGTTCTCCCATCCACCAGTAGCTACCCTCCAACCGCTCTCACTCTTACCCCTCACAATGCACACTTCAGAGTCACCCTGCCTGAAACAGACCCAAATAGTTCCCAAATGCACCACTAGAAACCCAAACAGAACATTAGATACAAAATTCCAAGGTGTTTGTTGTTCACAGAAACTTGCCCGCTCGCCATCAAAAATCTGGGCATCAGTACTGTGCCAACCATGACTCCTGAAGACGGATGGGGTTAACTGCAGCCCAGAAGGCCTCCTCCCTTCTGGCTTCCACATTATCCATCAGCCAACCACAGCCTTCTTGGCCAGCATTATCTTCCTTACACTTTCGCGGAAACCCTCTTCCTCGTCCTGCTGGTCCTTTTATTGTCCCTACACCCATCTGCCCAACTCTTGTGTTCATCCTCCCCTCCCAGCCTGCTCCTCTCCCCTCTGGGGTGCCCAACTCCTCCTTTCTAGTTCCCCTAAATCCTTCCTCAATACCCAATTTAGGCCCAACCTTTACCCGGTAACTTTATCCCAGCACACTAGCTCCTCTCTGCTCTGAAATTCCAGAGTTCTCACCACTTAGCCCACAGAATTATAAAGCTGTATT
>NW_007729578.1:65786-67125 GCF_000696425.1 Galeopterus variegatus
GGTTGCGATCCATTGCCGGACACGAAAAAAGACAAAAAGGAAAAAAAAAAAAAAGTTCATGGAAAAATAGAATTGAAAGATAATATACATCTTTTCATGAACTTTTTGAAAGACCCCTCATATATATATATATATATGGAATTATATATATGAGTATATACACACACACATACACATATGGCTCATTCTATACATCATAGATATACATATGCATGATATATACACATGTATATATGTATATATAAAACATGGTGTATGTGTATATATCTAAAATTTATGATATATATTATGTATAAAGCATTGGATATATATGTATTCATTTCCTTATTAGTTGCTAAATGTTTGCCAAATGACTAGCATAGGGTATTAACACTGGGACAAGAAAACTCAAAAATGTTCTAGCTTCAGCCTGCACTCCGTGATGGGGAAAATCAGACTTCAGGAAGTTAATTTTTTCAAGACTATGCCTGGTAGAAACAGGATATAAGACTTGAGAAGCAGCTATCAAACTCTATCACAAATCCCACAGGAAAATAGCATAAAGATTTCCATTGGGACAAAAAGAGATTGCAGTTGGACAAGAATGCTGAAGGAGAAATTCCCAATAGAGGAACCATTCAGGGTTCCTGAGGCAAATATACCCTATACAATGCTGTTGGGAATATAGAATAATTTAATCAGGCCCACTCACCTCAGGGCAGGTTGTGGGTGGAGCAACATTCTTTGTGGGCAGGTTGTGTGTGGGTGGAGTTAGTGTGCCTGCGTGGTGCTGCCACCTTGGCTGGTGTTTTACTGCCTCAGGTGGCCACTGCGCATGCAACCATGCTCTTGGACCTACGGCTTCCGAGGACCTGTTGGCTGGTTACCTAGCTCATAGACCTGCATGTAAGGGGTCTGAGAACCCAGCCTGGCATGTGAAGGGTCTGGGGACCCAGCCTGGAATGTGAAGGGTTTGTGACCCAGTCTGGACAATGGGCTTGAGGGGTCTGGGAGCTCTAGACCCAGCCCTAGCTTGACAAATGACCCAGTTGGCAGGATACAGACATTAGCCCTACTTCTACAATTGGCATAGTCGGCAGGATTCTGACATTAGCATAGCACAACAGTTGGCATAGTCGGCAGGATTACCAGCAAGTAAAAGAGCCCGGGGCCGGCCCGGTGGCGCACTGGATGGTGCGCCGCTTGGGAAGCGCGGCGGCTCTCCCGTCCGAGGGTTCAGATCCCACATGCAGACCGGTTCCCGCTCACTGGCTGAGCGAGGCGCGGGAGCAACACCAAGGCTTGCGATCCCGTTGCCGGTCCCCGGTCCGGTACGGGGGCAACACTGAGGGTTGCGATC
>NW_007729578.1:67558-83332 GCF_000696425.1 Galeopterus variegatus
GTTGCGATCTGTTGCCGGACACGGAAAAAAGACAAAAGACAAAAAAAAATAAAAAATAAAATAAATAAAAGAGCCCGATAACTGGCATAGTTGTGTAGCTTTACAATTGGCATCACAAACAGAATTAAGAGCTCCACAATTGGTGACGTCGGCAGGATTCCGACATTAGCGTAGCACAACAAATGTAAAAGAGCCCGATAACTGGCATAGTTGTGTAGCTTTACAATTGGCATCACAAACAGGATTAAGAGCTCCACAATTGGTGACGTCGGCAGGATTCCGACATTAGCGTAGCACAACAAATGCAGATTATCTTTATATCAGTATAGCTCACTGTAGCCTGTGAACTACCAGCATGTGAATCTCCTTCAGTATTAATGCTAAAAATTTGGATTCCTTAACACTATATCACTGCTACCTAATTTGAATCCCTGGGCTGGGACAAGGAAGCTACATTTCCCCCAGGGCCCAAGTTGATTCTCTGCACACCACTGTTGGAGAACCACTGGCTATGTCCTATACCAAGCTGACAGTGCAACGAGATATAAAAGACTAGGTAGATGCTGCTGGACATGAGATCCTCATCCCCAAGGAGGCAAAAAAAGATATTCATTGGTCATTAGGTTTAACCAAGGAATCCAATGCTCTTTACTTATTCCATATTCAATAAAGCACTTCTCACCTAAGCACCTCAAGACCCTCCATCAAATAAACACTGCTCTCTTAAAAATAGCTGATCCTTTACTTAAAGTGTAAAGAAAAAAAGAAGCGCATGTGGCTTTCTGGAAACAGCCTGGTCCCAATTTTCTACACCCACCTAGAGCTATGGGACTCTTCTTCTTCCATTTCTTTATTTTTCTTTAACTTCCATTTCTCTTCCCTAAAGCAATGGTCCTCAAAATGTAGTCCCTTGAGCAGCAGTATCAGCATCACCTGGGACCGCAGATCCTTAGGCCCATCTCAGACCTATGGCGTCAGAAACTCCAGTGGTGAGGCCCAGCACCCTGCAGTTTAACAGGCCCTCCAAGTGATTCCAGCACAGGCTGAAGTTTGACCACCACTGCCCTCAAAGAACACTGGCAGAAAAGAAGCTTCCCTCAGCCCTTGAAGCCTGATCCTCCTCTGCTTGGGGACATTGGAAGAGGTGAATGGCAGGCAGATCAAGGGAGACCCAGGCCCATCTGCTCCCACCAGTCCAGTGGCAGGTGGTTCACACAGTTGACTTTGTAACAAAGCTTATCCTGAGTACCAAAGTTGATACTCTGAATATCAGTTGACAATCTTAGCAACATATTGAAGAACAGGGCTGCACAGGAGGTCTGGTATAGCACATAAATAAACACAGCACAGTCTGACCTTAAAAGCTGTATCTTACTTTCAAAAAAATCTAGATCTATTTTCTAAAGTTAATGGGGGAGAGGGTTGGCTGGGAGGGATGGAATAGTTTAATTCAGCCAAAACTGTTTATTTTAAATGAATTGGTTAATTTAAGTCCTCCCACCAATTTCTAACCACTTGCTTTTAAATTAGCCAGTTGTTCAAATGAAATGGTGAATTTTCTTTCCCTCAGGACAGGTTCGTGTCCCTCAAGACAGACTCAAATGAAATCAATGATTAAAGAAATGTTTAGTGGTATCTGCCCATCATCTGATTATTACTAATAGTTAAATGTTTAAAAAGAAAACAAAGCTTAGCTTTGTCCACAAAGGTATATAGGGATTCCAGTGTTACAAATTACATTTCTAAACCAAAAATTGCACAAGGAAGTGAAGTATATGTAGAACATTCATCTCTAAAAGAATACTACCCACCAACGGCTACCTAATTTAGCAGAATATATTACCTCTATGCTTCATAAATCTTAATTAAAGCCGTTAGTTTTCCTATTATGGGATCGAGAAATGCCCCATTAAAGTTAAACAGTTTCTACAAGTAATTATACACATATACACTTTAAAATTGCTTCACATATACTGGAAACGTTGTCTACTAAATCAAAAACTTGCAGAATTTCATTAATGTGAGATTTTTTTATCTCCCAAAAGTCAAATGTGTCCCAGAGGAACCAGTATATTCAATGTTGGCTTCTTATAATACAATTTAATGCTCACAAACACAACTAAAGTATTTAAACATTTACAGGGGTTGTCATAAATGCTTTTCTTATTTTTGATCAAATTCAACCTTACACTTAATACAGTTAACTGTAGTTATTTAATTTAAAAACTTGAGATTCCAACTTCAAAAATTTATAACAATATAAATGCAGTTACTTGGCTATAGGATACGTATACTATGAGGACTCCATTCTTCAATATGAAACTCAAATGCCAAAACCAGAAAGGGGATATTTTTAAAAGTAGACATTATTTTAAATAATTTTTGGCACACTGAATGAAAAAATTTTGAATCCAAATACAAAAATAGAACTCTTTTATTTATATAGTCATTTCAATTTGAACTAGCACACCAATAATAAGAATAATAAGAATGTTTTGTTTCTCTTTTTCTGTCTGTTTTGAAAAATAATACAAGATAAACTGATAAACTAATTCATTGAAAATATAATGTTATTTAGGGTGTTCTAGACATCCTAACTTAATAATTGAATGGAAAACATTATGACAATTACTCAATTTTCCCAAAAAGTGTAGTTACTTTAATTCACTGAAATGCTACATATAACTATAATATACTTCTGAAAGATAAGCAAGTTTAGTCTTCAGGAACAGTGTTCTGGCCTTAGAAGAATACACTTCCATGCAAACTGTTGTGCCAAGAGCTCACCATCCTAGGGCACACCAGTAAGCAAATTCCAGAACCTGAAACAAAGAGGAGATGCAGCCCGGAACGTGATGCACAACCCTTGATCCCAGTGAATGTAGTATCTCTCAGGGCTGAGTGCATTATTAACTGAAATCCTTGTTTTGTTCCTCCATGTACACCACTATATGATTGCATCTGTACCTGGAAAACTATTTTCAGCAGAATTCATAATGGGTAAATTGTCCTCAAAATGTATATGAAGGAAATTTGTTTTGCTTTCAAGTGATTCTATCACAGTGGATGCACTACAGAGACATTGAGTCCTTATTCCTGTGACTATGCATAGACCACAGAACAGTTGTAAATAGATTACACTCACTATATAGCATAAAAACAATTAAAATACCATTTGACAGAAAATTGAAGCCTAAAAAAATTAAAAACTAAAAAAAGACTGTTAAATAGAATTAGTGTTTTCTCTTAGCAACAAATGTAAATGACCACAGTGTATTCTGATATTAAATATGAGCTTTCCAATATAAATTTCTTATAGTTACAAATACCTTACTCTAGTGAAATGCCTCTTCTTTTGTGACTATATTTTATGAATATAAATTGGACTAGTCAAGCACATTAGCATTTTTTCTTACGCAAGTAGAGCATATCAAATCATGCCGGTTTGAAAAGAAAAAGTTTCCTAGTAAAATGAAAGTTATGGGGAGTTGGGGGATTGGCAGGGGGTCAGTTGGTGGGGCGTCAGGGGGGGCAGATGTTCCAAGCCAGGGAAGACGAAAGATTAAATATCTCACTGAACTTCAGCCTGACATGGAAAAGTAACATCCCCTAAAATCTCCATCTTATCAAAGTGTAAGGTTAAGTAACATAGAAGACAGGGGTACATTAGGAGATGTTCGTTGTAAATTTTAAAAAAAGAAACACAGTAATAATCTAATCCACTAATAAACTGGATAAGGAGCAAGGTGGGGGGCTTAACAACCAGCCACACTAAATGACAGCACAGAGGGCAAAGAGTTGTGGAAACTGAGAAGATGGGCTTCCGAGGCTTTTCCTGAAAGTGCTTAGATTTTGAAGACTCCAGTATTGTCTGACAAGAGTCTTTGCGCAACACCACCAGGAAGGTGAAGGAGAGCTGCTCAGGAGAGCTGCTCAATGCAGACAGCCCCAGCACTGTATATAGGACCCGTGGAGAACTTGGACTCACATGGCCTGCAGAAAGAACAATGCACATACTGCCAAGTGCAAAACCGTCATATTTATCCACTATCAGAGTGAGCACAGACCAGATGTCTTTAAAGAATCATGTTGTTGTTTTCAAAAAATATAATAAGATACATGGGCTACTAATTCAAATTGCATCAGTAGTCTTAGACTAGGTCCCCAGACATTTGACTCCTCTGAGTGACTTAACCCACCCCACAAACCTCCATAGCTCTGGCAGTCAGGAGCTGTGATTCTGAGTTCTTGATGAAGTTAGCAAAATAGCCCAGGAGGCAGTGTCTAGGCACACAGCCTAATATCCTGAAGTTTCAGTCCCAGAATGGTGAACGAGGAGGCTGTCATCATTAAAGGAAGGCTGGAGTCATACAGAAAGAGGCTGGCAATTTAAAGTAGAGAAATACACACTAAACGTGGATGGTGGATATCTACAAATTCAGGATATTTACAAAAACTTGGGCTGGAAGTCAAGCAAACTCATCAGATAATTGGCATTTCCAGCTTTAGGGAGAATTGCCTAAGTCTTGCCCCTGCAGGAAATCATAAATAAGAGGAAAATACCCAGTATTAACCTTTCTGGACCTTTAAAATATAGTTGCCTCGTTGGTTTCACCAGGATAAAAACATTAAAATGTTCTTAGTAAGGGAACAAAGGGCTTATTTTTCTTCTTCACCAGTTCCAATTGCCTTGCTACCAATCTGAAAATAATTCGTGTCCAATGAACAAGCAACATCCTTAAATAAACTTTAAAATTAGATGCTAATTTTAAATTAGCATTGGAGGGCTGCCCGTTAGCTCAGTTGGTTAGAGCACTACTTTATAACTCCAAGGTCAAGGGCTCGGATCCCCATACAAGCCAGCCACCAAAAAAACAAAAAATTAGCATTACATACAACTTTATCCAAAATGGCATCTTCTCAGCTGTAATTTCTATCATACGAAATAAGCAGCAAGTTATAAAACTGATCAAAAATTTCTCAAAAATATACATCTGCCAATAAAACATATGAAAAAGTTTTCAATCTCAATAAGAACCAAAAGAAAATGTGGGGGCAGGGGGCCTGGGGGAGCAGTTAGGGATGGAATTAAAAAGCAAGAAGATAGCAGAGCACAACACTTCCAGTAACCGTTTTTTTGTAGCACTAAACTCTCTGTTGTATGGAAATAGCGTGGGGACAGAGACAGAAGCCTGGTTTTAAATTCTACCTCCACCTTGAACTAGCCCTGGGATCCTGAGTTGTAAATTCTTCATTCATAAAAGGGGGTAATGATACTCTACATCTGAGAATAGTGTGGAAAGCAATTGCACAGTGGCTGGTTCATAATACATTTTTAATAAGTTTTATCTATTGATATTATTATTATGAGTTATTGTATCAGATTAGCTAGCAAAAAGAAGGGTCTTTAAAAAATAGGAGACAAAAATGGATCCAAATGAGGCCAGAGTGAGGAAGGAAGTATGGGACTAGGCATCAAAATCAAGAAGGTCAAAGGAAAAAGATAGAAGAGAGAAACTTTGGAAACAACACAGTTCAGCCTATGACCTTAAATGAATATGGTCTGTGAAGCAAGCTCTATCAAATTCTCACATTTGGCCTGTACCTGATGGAAATGGACATATTCATTCATACCCACTCTACTTCCATCATTCAGGTTATTGATAAAACTGTTAAACCTGGTCTTCACACCTTAAATGTCATTTTACCGAACTGAAACACAAGTGAGCTTCAACTCATAGTGAAGAACCCTACGTGCATTAAAGTAAGTCACAATTAAAGTGTGTCCCCTTTAACCCACAGTTAAAGTGTCAACCTCCTTATGGAAAAATACATAATGAAGGCCTGCTATTATGCATTTAATTTTTGAATTAAAATAAGCTGGCTCCTAATACATGCTTCATGAAGATGTTCCATTCTGGGAACAATCAATTCTCTCACTAGGAATGGTTGAGAAATGGCTCAGTTGATCAGATGCTGTATTACACATAAATTAGCATTTTGTAAAAAGAAAAAAAAAGAATCAGATACAGTCAACATTACAACACGATAAATATGTTAATTCCTTGATCATTCAAAGAGAAATTCAGGAATTTCCAAGCCTCTACATCATTATTATTTTCTTTGTATTATAGATGTAGGAACCTGCCAATTAAAAGAAGTCATAATTAATACAACACCAACTGAGAGTTTATTTTACAAATATATAATATTTTATACAACTAATTCTTACAAAAAAATTATTTGAGATTTAACATAAAATAATATCAAATTATAAGTGCTGCTCAAGGGATTTAAAACTAAACAAAAATAGCATAAAAAGTCAAGAATTAGTCAATTATAGTTTTCTAATGAAAAAAGAGAACGTAAATACAAAGCAGGAAAGCAGGAAGACAGGCAAAACGTCTATAAATAATTCACATACACACATATCCCTAAAATATACTAAGTATCATTTAGATGTCCCAAAACAAGAAATACCAGTTACCCAGAGGCCATGATTAATTTTCTCCCTTTGAGAGGAACCAGGGCTGTAAAAGACTTAGAAGTTAGTAGACTCACACCCACTCCAGGAAACTCTGCTGGTGTTTCCATTATAAACCGCATTTTAGGAGTTTACAAGTTGAATGTTTTTAAAACATATTGGGTTCATAATGAGCTCACACATTCTTAAAATGTTCTTTCTTGCTCTCCTTTAAAAAGTATGGCCACTTTTGTGAACAAATCATAAACAAAATTTCAGGTGATTATTTTTGGCTGAGCTCCAAGACACAATGGCTAAATGTTTAAATAAGGTAAAAAGGACTAATTATTTTCTTCATTCGGAAAGTAGAGTAGAAAGGCCAGCCTGAGAAACATTCTACAATACTTCCGTTTTAAAGCATTCTTTTGCAGTATTTTCATTCAGTGGTTCGGGATCCTAGGACTGCAGTTAGTAATATGCAATCAAACTTCAAAAACTCCATTTCTGCATCTTAATACTTCCATTTTAAAGCATTCTTTTGCAGTATTTTCATTCAGTGGTTCGGGATCCTAGGACTGCAGCTAGTAATATGCAATCAAACTTCAAAAACTCCATTTCTGCATCTGGAGATTTATGCAATAATCCAATACTTCCGTTTTAAAGCATTCTTTTGCAGTATTTTCATTCAGTGGTTCGGGATCCTAGGACTGCAGTTAGTAATATGCAATCAAACTTCAAAAACTCCATTTCTGCATCTGGAGATTTATGCAATAATCGCTCTAGCATTAGACTTCTCTAAAGTTATTAGTGGTCAAAATTACATGTACCATGAAAGCCAGGAAGACTCTCAGATCGGAGCTAAAAGCCAGGTGGCAGGGCACCTACACTTAGGTGCCGCCACAAACCCCAAACTCAAACCAACCTCAGAGTTTTACAAGCCCTTTCCCTGTGCCAACCCCTAGCTTAAAATAGTCCAGGGCAAAACTCTGCAGGGAACTGAGTTGATGAGTAGGTTAGGGCTTAAAATCATTTCTTTCAAAACCAAAAAAAAGAATCCAGTGGTTCTGCCAAATATAAAAACTACTCTCCACAGCAGTCCCTGACACCTTTTGGGGTTTATAAAAGAGGAAGGCACAGAGACGCCAAAACCAGGGATGCCTCATTCCCACAAGGACTGGATTGTTGGGTGTAATTCACTAAGCCTCTTACATGCAATACTGGACACTGCAGCATCGTTGAGTTCCAGAACGATGGTCCTGTACCAGCGTAGGAAAAACACCTTGATTTGAGGTAGCTCTGTTACTAAACTCTCTCACCACACTTGGCCTGGATACAGACTTTGAGGAAAAAGTTTTCTCACTGACCTGTAAATTGACAAAACTTCCCCTATTCTCAGAACAACTTTTCAGCTGCAGGCTCTTGTCATGACTAGAAGCCTTGAAAAGGAACCCCATCCCAAAAGGAAGAGTTGGACCCACTCATGAGTTTGGCCACATGAACTTTCTAAATTACAAGCATGCAAAAGACACAAGTAATTCTGATTAAAACCACACAAATTCCAACATCTAATTGATAATATTCCACACGTAAGTTAAAGGTCAAAAATTACCCTGCAACACTGTTACATTTATTGACAGGGGCAAACTTTTCCATCTGTTTCTAATTTTATCCATGATTGGTCATTGGCCTCAAAAGAAAAATCTACTGCTGGTAATAAATAAAATGAAATTTGCACTTTCCTATAACTACAATCCCACCTTCAAGAAATGGAACCCACTAGCTATTTATCAAGCAAGAATTAGTATGTTAATATATATAATGTCCTAAATATTGACCTTAATTAACAAACACACAACTACAAACTCAGAAAATTAAAATACAAATGTAATATGATTTGAATGCTAGTTTGAGTAAAACATTTATGTATCTGATATTTGGGGAGATGGACATGGCACCTTTAAGCAATAAGTGGCCACCAGCCAAATATCCAAAGGGTAAGAACTTAGAGAGATCAGTTTACCTCATCTAGCAAATGACTAAACTTCCAGATGACCTTAACCACCTGGACTAAGCTATGAGACTAATACAAGAAGGGAGATTGGAATGGGGGAAAGCAGAGCTTTTATGCTAAAATTGTATTTTCAAATCCCTTCTCTCTAGCTGGTCAGGGATCTAATTCTATATCCACCTATACCAGATTATTTAGCCTCAGCACTGTTGATATTTTGGCCCAGATGATTCCTTGTTGGGGTGGTCGCCTGCACCTTGAAGAATGTTAATAGCATCCCTGACTTCTACCCACCAGATGCCAGTAGCTCCCCCAACCCCACTTGTGACAATCAAATATTCTCCAAACACTGCCAAATCTACCCTGAGGAACAAAATTGTCCCTGGTTAACACCTCTGACCTATACCAAAAGAGAAAGAGATACCTAGTCAAAAAGAAAAAATAAAAAACATATCAATTAAATCTGAAAACATGGAGTTTTCATATGGCCTCTCTTCCCTGAGCACTCAGGAGATGTAGAACCATCAAAGTAATGCACAAGACGTCAACTTACAAACAAACTGGGTTCTGGAAGTTTTGAAACCTTTATTTGAAACACCAGTTTTTCCACAGAAATGTCTATTATATGTGATGGATAGGTTCACAGGCTAGCCCACCGCATACATATTTACATGTGTATGTACGCAGCCACACATCACATATGTGTGCATATTTAACTTACGATGTAACTCAAAGCATAAGGGAATATATTGTTGGAATAATAGTAATTAAATACCATCAAAAATAAAAATTGAATAACAAATTGTATATTTGCTTATCTCAATACTTAAGGAAATGTCATCTTTTTTAGATTTGTCAGACTGACAAGAGACTCTGTAGAGATTCTAAAGGGGGCATTTAGGCATTCTAAGATCTTTGACAGTTAGGAGTCCTGGATACCCTGGGGACAATTTTTTAAATTTCTAAGGAAGTTTGTACAGTTCCCTTTGTCCAGGCAAATTTCCTTTAGAGAAAGGATAATAATATGAGGGGGGAGGGGAGTGGGGGGAAGGCAGCTGGAAGGAGAAGGGTGTTAATTAGGATTTGCATGTAGGCATGAGAAAGATTTGCCTACAACAGAGTTTAAATCAACTGAGCCTTGAGTGATTTAAATATATGGAAGATATAGAAAAATCTCTCTCTCTCTCTCTCTCTCTCTCTCTCTCTCTCTCTCTCTCTCTCTCTCTCTCTGTCTAATACACACACACACACACACACACACACACACACACACACACACACACACTTACCAGCTCCCCTGAGGGGATGCTGAAAAGACAGTTTGAAATCTACCAATTCAGTCCATGCGTCTCATTGCACAGATGAAAAACCTGAGGCATAGAGAGGTTAAGTGACCGACCCAAGGTCATACCTTATCAATGATGGGCTGGAAGAACAGCGCTGGCTGGGGCTACTGTGCATCTGTGCCCCCGAGCATTGCAGAGGCTGCCAGATGGAAAACTCTCCTGGAGGACTGGCCTTCTGCAGGGAAGCACGGTGAGGCCGTGGAGCAGACAACTGAGGACGCAGGGAGCCGAGGAGATGTCAGGGCCCTGGGCCGGCCTCTCCAAACCCCAGGAAGGAGCCAAGAACTCCCTTCCCCAGTGTTATGAGAGGCAAGCTCCTGGAGAGAGCTGCCCTTGGAAAGGGCTGCACAACATCTTAAGAGACACAGGAGGCACTTGCGGGGGACCCTTCCGTGAGCCACCCTCTAAAGGAAGTTAAAATAGTAACAGAGAAACCACTCAGACCTTAAAAGTGGGCACATGATGACAGAAAACGAAGCTGCTGGACACTGAGGCTGTAGAAAGAGTATTGTTTGGAGATCTCGCTTCTCCACCTTCCTCACACATCCCCATACCCACCCAAGCACAAGTATCTTTAAGACAGAATGAAGTTCATATCTCTTTCTATTTCATATCATCTGAAGGGCAAGAGTAGAGATGTTGGTCTGTGGTTATAGAAACCCTTGAGAAGCACATATGAGTTCCCAGAAGAAACGTCATCAGGACAGGTCAGAAAACTCCGAGGGGGAGCTTTAGCCAGTTGCAGAAATGCCTAAAAGATAACTTGGCTATCAGATTCCCAGACACAAAGGTACCATTCAAGGAAAGAAGATGATCTATATTGCTTCCCATGTCACTTCCAGCCAGTGAACCTAGACATACCCCATAACTTTAGTCCCACCTCTAAAAACAAACCCTGTTGGCTACTTTTGGCAGCTGTCATGTCCTTTAAGCTTTATTTGAACTAAGGAAACTACACAAAAGGAAGAAAAGGCAGAGTTATATATTTTCAAACTCAGACACATGCTAGCTTTTCTTTTCCTTTCTATAGGCATAGGGGTAATAGACATCAAATCTAGAAGAAAGATAAAGTAACAAAATTTGTTCTGTACCACAGAAATGAGGAGCAGTAACCTTGTTATCCCTGAGTGCTAGAATTAAAACTAGAATATGCTGGAGGCATCCAGTTGGTGCTGGACAGTAAGAGTAAGCAGGACAGAAAGAGTCCACTAGAGAGCAGAGGTGACGAGGAAGGAAGAGTGAAAAGCATGTGTGTGGTCAGGTGAGGATCCAGCACCACTAAGAATTGATCTAGATTGCCCTGAGTTGTCTACAGACTCTAAATGTATTGATTGGTGTTCTGGAACTCCATGCCTCTTTTCCTAGAAATTATCATTAATCCTAGAGTTTACCCAACTTTTTAAGCAGAAGCCGTGGATATCATATGATATGCAACTGTGGTAAACTAGTTTTTATAAGTGACCTAGTGCACTTGTTGCTGTAAGGAAAAGTAATGTTTATTTATTCCTCTGAATCTTGACCAAAATCAATTCAAAATGGGTTAAAGACTTAAATATAAGACCTGAACTATAAAACTCCTTAAAGAAAACATATGGGAAACACTTAAGGAAAGAGAATTAGGCAAAGACTTTATGAATAAAACCCCAAAAGCACAGACACCAAAACAAAAAATTAAAAAGTGGGATTATATCAAACTACACAACTGCACAGCAAAAGAAACAGTTAACGAAGTGAAAAGACAACCTACAAAATGGGATAAAATATTTGCAAACTATGCATTTGACAAGGGATTAATAACCAGAATATACAAGGAACTCAAACAACTTAACAGTAAAAAAAAACAAGTAACCCGATTAAAAATTGGACAAAGGAGATGAATAGACAGTTCTCAAAGGAAAATATGCAAATGACCAATAGACACATGAAAAAATGCTCAACATCACTGAGCATCAGGAAAATGCAAATCAAAGACACATCGAGATGTCACCTCACCCCAGTTAGACTATCATTTTTAAAAAGACAGAGAATAACAAATGCTGGTGTGAATGTGGAGAAAGGGGAACCCTCCTACACTGTTAGTAGAACTGTAAACTAGTACAGCCATTATGAAAAACAGTATGGAGGTTCCTCAAACAACTACAGATAGAACAGCGACACGATCAAGCAATCCCACTGCTGGGTGTATATTCAAAGGAATGGAAATCATCATGTCAAAGGGGCACCTGCACTCCCATGTTTATTGCAGCTCTATTTACAATAGCCAAGAGTGGGAATCAACCTAAATGTCCATCGATGAATGACTGAATAAGGAAAATATAATATATATACAAAATGGAATACTGCTCTGCCATAAAAAAGACTGAAATTCTGACATTCTCAGCAACATGGTTGAACTTAGAGAAAATTACGTTAAGTGAAGTAAGCCAGATGCAGAAAGAGAAATACCACATGTCCTCACTCATAAGTGGGAGAAAGAGAGAAAGAGAGGAAGAGTAAGGGAGGGAGGGAGGGAGGGAGGGAAGAAGGAAGGAAGGAAGGAAGGAAGGAAGGAAGGAAGGAAGGAAGGAAGGAAGGAAGGGAGAGACAGAGAGGGAGAAAGAAAGAAGGAAGGGGCCATTAGCGAGAAATTGGTAAAAGGCCAATAAAAAAAGTGTAATGCTGAATATACTAATTATCCTGATTTGAGCATCACATATTACACACAGATATTGATATTCAACACTGTACCCTACAGATATGTACAATCGATTAAGTTTCAATTTTAAAAAATGAAATGTCATAGGTTGTGTTAGAGAGATGATTCTGTAAAGAAACCAGAACAACCTGAAAATGTAAATATTTTTCAAGCAGGTAACAATTGATTGGTAGTGCCAGTTTAGAGGAAGGAAAAAAAAAGAACATTTAACCTGGACACTAAGCAGATGCCTTCTGGTTAATATGTAATGTATTCCAAGGGGTATTTCTTGATTAGAAAATACACAATATGCATTGTTTTAAACAATAAACATATTGATGTGCTACTACATGCCTGCCTGCTTTTCATGTATTAGATGTATTAGTTAGCATACAAACTAAGCACTGTAGCAAAGAGACCCCAAAATACAGAATGAGAGAGAAGTATGTTTCTTTCTTTTGTAACAGTCCCAAGTTGGGCAGGCAATCCAGGCAGGTAGGCAACTCTGTTCTGCAAGGTCATCCAGGGTTCCAGATGCCTCCTCGCTTAGTGCTTTGCCATTTCCCAGGGTGGTGTTCTCATCTATCTAGTCAGAGCTGACTCACCACCACCAATCTACCTTTCCACCCACAGGAAGGGGAAAAGAGGAGAAGGTGGACAGGTAGCTTCCTTTTGTAAGTTACAGATGATTTAAACATGATTCTGCTCGCATTGCATCAGACAGAATCCTAATGGAATGGCCATATCTAACTCCAAAGGAGGCTGGAAATATAGCCTACAACTGGCTGGCCATATCTTTAGGCAAAGCTGAAGCTGTAGTATCATTAAAAGAGGAGGGAATGATGTCGAGAGACAATTTGAAGTCTGTGATTTTACCTCATTTAATCCTTTCGACAGTCCCGTATTATAATACTTTTTTATGAATAACATATCTAAGGCTGTCAATAATTTTCCTGGGCACCACAGCAGGAAGTGGCAAAGGCGGAATTCCAGCTCAGGCCCATCTGCCTCAAAACCCATCTTAATTCCACTACACTGTGCACAGTGTGCCTAATTAATCTTACTCCAACAGACAAAGCACATAATAAGGAAGGAAACTCACGCCATGTGGCCTTTTTCTTAAAGTCAATGTCTTTTAAGAAAATAACGACACCAACAGAAAGATTTTTATAAGGAAAAGAATGTCAGAACCTCCTTTTTAGAAAATAAAAAGTTGTGGGAAGAGGGACATTGCAAGGAATTTATTAAAATACCACTATAAAAGACACTTGAAAAAATGAATTTTTTCCCTACCACTATAAAGCAGTATGTTGGTGTGTTAAACATAAATTGTATTGATAAGAATAAAAGGTCTCATATGGAATGAGACTTTTCTTATTATTGACTATCCACAATAAGCTGCCATGGGACAATCTGAAACAGCAGCGGGTCTGGTCTGTGGAGTTGGTGTAATGTGCACACATACACACACCTTTATAAAATAGCATCTCTGCATCCTACTCATCTTAAATTCCTACACACCTGAATGCATCTATGTCATGAGATAAATGCTTGTAGACTAAAAATGTACATCTCGCACATTTATTAAATTTACACGAGCACTTTCAAGAATGGAAGGCTCTGCTTGGGGGGGAGGGGTTTTTCCCCACTCCCTTTCCCTCAGATCAAGAGATATATTTTATAATCTACAGCTAGCTTGCTGGCAAATCTCTATTCTTTTCAACCTGACAGACTGTTTGTCAGTTAAACTCCCCTTGTCGTGTATCCCTACCACTGCCAACCCATGCGCGGAGACCTTCACTTTTACCGCTACCACTTGCACCCGATGCAACCTTTGTCATTGATCACTGATCCGATCCAGTGCTCACATGTTCTTCAAGTGCCTACACAAGTAATGAGGTACTTGTGGTGTAAAATTAAACTGTCAACTGTCAGCGATTGATAACCACAGTGAGAGCTGACCTAGAACACCTGCACCAGTGGCCAAGACAGGTATGACATGTTTGATCGCTGAGGCCTGCTAGTCAGTCTGACCCAGTGCTGTCCCTCCCTGGACTCTCCTTGCATTTCAGCCTCCCAGCTTTCCCGAGTTCCTCCGTGAACATCCCCAGTTTGCAGAAACCACTCTCACAGGCCATTCGGGCAGCTGGTCACAGTAGCCATGAAAGCAGATCTCGAGTCAGCAGGTTGGTTTGAAAGCAATACTGCCTAGAGATTTTCAAAGGTGGCATCTGGATTCAGCCTGGTGTTTTTCCTCCCATGTTGCCCCAGGTCCCTTCTTCAAGTGGGTCCTGGTAGCAGGCTTCACACCCACCACCCTCCCTCCATTGGTGTTTCCGGGCACGTGCCAATGCCTGGCAGAAGGGCCTTCCCTTCAGGGCAGGCACACGGCAGTCATTAAGAGTCTGGTGGAAGAATGAAGCTGTCCTAATGGAACTGCCGTATGGCTCTGAGCATTTGCTAGAAGGCATTTAAGTTGAACTGGCTCACATTCTGTAAAGCACCATAAATGCAAGCTTTTCCTACTTATATGTAATTGAATAACCAGCACAAAGGAAAAAATATGTTCTGTTCTGACTATAATTGTTTTTAGCCAGAGTTGTTACACAGCATTTAAGCTCAAAATTTTATTCAAGAGTTTTATTATTTAAACAAGGGATAGACTATTTTAAACTTGAGCAAAAATGCACTTAAAGGCCTGAAACATCCTTTGTAAAGAATCTGAGAAGCATGATTGGATTCTCATCCCATTCCGCCATCCCACCCCCACCAAAGAGTTGCACTATATTAAGTTCATGTGATGAGAAGATAAAAATCTATTAACTTTCTGCTGACCTTATCGACACAGGAATCTCTGCAGACATTACAAAAGCCATATCTCTTCTGACTTTTACATCCAGAACCTCATGCTCCAAAGTCCCAAACCAAATGTAAAATCCTCATGATGAGTGAGATCCTGACACCAATTCAGATTCCGGGCTTGCTGGCTTGCAGTCGATGGAGGCTCCTCTGGGGCACAGAGGCTGGCCTTTACTTTGCATTTGACTTGAGGGTTTGTTTTTTTTTTTTGGCCATATGCTACTGGGGACTCTGAATCAAAACTATTTCATGAGGACCATATGTTATGAGAAACGCGTGATGGAAAGTGAGCGGCAAGAAGTTGCCCCGTATCACTGGGTGATGTATTACAAACATAATTAAATCTGAGTAATGTGCAGTGTTATTCCAGTTAATCATTTCTTTTTTCAATTTAAGCAAGGAAAACATAGCCCAATTTCCAAAC
>NW_007729578.1:83342-91555 GCF_000696425.1 Galeopterus variegatus
ATTGATATTCAACACTGTACCCTACAGATATGTACAATCGATTAAGTTTCAATTTTAAAAAATGAAATGTCATAGGTTGTGTTAGAGAGATGATTCTGTAAAGAAACCAGAACAACCTGAAAATGTAAATATTTTTCAAGCAGGTAACAATTGATTGGTAGTGCCAGTTTAGAGGAAGGAAAAAAAAAGAACATTTAACCTGGACACTAAGCAGATGCCTTCTGGTTAATATGTAATGTATTCCAAGGGGTATTTCTTGATTAGAAAATACACAATATGCATTGTTTTAAACAATAAACATATTGATGTGCTACTACATGCCTGCCTGCTTTTCATGTATTAGATGTATTAGTTAGCATACAAACTAAGCACTGTAGCAAAGAGACCCCAAAATACAGAATGAGAGAGAAGTATGTTTCTTTCTTTTGTAACAGTCCCAAGTTGGGCAGGCAATCCAGGCAGGTAGGCAACTCTGTTCTGCAAGGTCATCCAGGGTTCCAGATGCCTCCTCGCTTAGTGCTTTGCCATTTCCCAGGGTGGTGTTCTCATCTATCTAGTCAGAGCTGACTCACCACCACCAATCTACCTTTCCACCCACAGGAAGGGGAAAAGAGGAGAAGGTGGACAGGTAGCTTCCTTTTGTAAGTTACAGATGATTTAAACATGATTCTGCTCGCATTGCATCAGACAGAATCCTAATGGAATGGCCATATCTAACTCCAAAGGAGGCTGGAAATATAGCCTACAACTGGCTGGCCATATCTTTAGGCAAAGCTGAAGCTGTAGTATCATTAAAAGAGGAGGGAATGATGTCGAGAGACAATTTGAAGTCTGTGATTTTACCTCATTTAATCCTTTCGACAGTCCCGTATTATAATACTTTTTTATGAATAACATATCTAAGGCTGTCAATAATTTTCCTGGGCACCACAGCAGGAAGTGGCAAAGGCGGAATTCCAGCTCAGGCCCATCTGCCTCAAAACCCATCTTAATTCCACTACACTGTGCACAGTGTGCCTAATTAATCTTACTCCAACAGACAAAGCACATAATAAGGAAGGAAACTCACGCCATGTGGCCTTTTTCTTAAAGTCAATGTCTTTTAAGAAAATAACGACACCAACAGAAAGATTTTTATAAGGAAAAGAATGTCAGAACCTCCTTTTTAGAAAATAAAAAGTTGTGGGAAGAGGGACATTGCAAGGAATTTATTAAAATACCACTATAAAAGACACTTGAAAAAATGAATTTTTTCCCTACCACTATAAAGCAGTATGTTGGTGTGTTAAACATAAATTGTATTGATAAGAATAAAAGGTCTCATATGGAATGAGACTTTTCTTATTATTGACTATCCACAATAAGCTGCCATGGGACAATCTGAAACAGCAGCGGGTCTGGTCTGTGGAGTTGGTGTAATGTGCACACATACACACACCTTTATAAAATAGCATCTCTGCATCCTACTCATCTTAAATTCCTACACACCTGAATGCATCTATGTCATGAGATAAATGCTTGTAGACTAAAAATGTACATCTCGCACATTTATTAAATTTACACGAGCACTTTCAAGAATGGAAGGCTCTGCTTGGGGGGGAGGGGTTTTTCCCCACTCCCTTTCCCTCAGATCAAGAGATATATTTTATAATCTACAGCTAGCTTGCTGGCAAATCTCTATTCTTTTCAACCTGACAGACTGTTTGTCAGTTAAACTCCCCTTGTCGTGTATCCCTACCACTGCCAACCCATGCGCGGAGACCTTCACTTTTACCGCTACCACTTGCACCCGATGCAACCTTTGTCATTGATCACTGATCCGATCCAGTGCTCACATGTTCTTCAAGTGCCTACACAAGTAATGAGGTACTTGTGGTGTAAAATTAAACTGTCAACTGTCAGCGATTGATAACCACAGTGAGAGCTGACCTAGAACACCTGCACCAGTGGCCAAGACAGGTATGACATGTTTGATCGCTGAGGCCTGCTAGTCAGTCTGACCCAGTGCTGTCCCTCCCTGGACTCTCCTTGCATTTCAGCCTCCCAGCTTTCCCGAGTTCCTCCGTGAACATCCCCAGTTTGCAGAAACCACTCTCACAGGCCATTCGGGCAGCTGGTCACAGTAGCCATGAAAGCAGATCTCGAGTCAGCAGGTTGGTTTGAAAGCAATACTGCCTAGAGATTTTCAAAGGTGGCATCTGGATTCAGCCTGGTGTTTTTCCTCCCATGTTGCCCCAGGTCCCTTCTTCAAGTGGGTCCTGGTAGCAGGCTTCACACCCACCACCCTCCCTCCATTGGTGTTTCCGGGCACGTGCCAATGCCTGGCAGAAGGGCCTTCCCTTCAGGGTAGGCACACGGCAGTCATTAAGAGTCTGGTGGAAGAATGAAGCTGTCCTAATGGAACTGCCGTATGGCTCTGAGCATTTGCTAGAAGGCATTTAAGTTGAACTGGCTCACATTCTGTAAAGCACCATAAATGCAAGCTTTTCCTACTTATATGTAATTGAATAACCAGCACAAAGGAAAAAATATGTTCTGTTCTGACTATAATTGTTTTTAGCCAGAGTTGTTACACAGCATTTAAGCTCAAAATTTTATTCAAGAGTTTTATTATTTAAACAAGGGATAGACTATTTTAAACTTGAGCAAAAATGCACTTAAAGGCCTGAAACATCCTTTGTAAAGAATCTGAGAAGCATGATTGGATTCTCATCCCATTCCGCCATCCCACCCCCACCAAAGAGTTGCACTATATTAAGTTCATGTGATGAGAAGATAAAAATCTATTAACTTTCTGCTGACCTTATCGACACAGGAATCTCTGCAGACATTACAAAAGCCATATCTCTTCTGACTTTTACATCCAGAACCTCATGCTCCAAAGTCCCAAACCAAATGTAAAATCCTCATGATGAGTGAGATCCTGACACCAATTCAGATTCCGGGCTTGCTGGCTTGCAGTCGATGGAGGCTCCTCTGGGGCACAGAGGCTGGCCTTTACTTTGCATTTCATGATGAGTGAGATCCTGACACCAATTCAGATTCCGGACTTGCTGGCTTGCAGTCGATGGAGGCTCCTCTGGGGCACAGAGGCTGGCCTTTACTTTGCATTTGACTTGAGGGTTTTTTTTTTTTTTTTTTGCCATATGCTACTGGGGACTCTGAATCAAAACTATTTCATGAGGACCATATGTTATGAGAAACGCGTGATGGAAAGTGAGCAGCAAGAAGTTGCCCCGTATCACTGGGTGATGTATTACAAACATAATTAAATCTGAGTAATGTGCAGTGATATTCCAGTTAATCATTTCTTTTTTCAATTTAAGCAAGGAAAACATAGCCCAATTTCCAAACTTTGACTTGAGGGTTTGTTTTTTTTTTTTGGCCATATGCTACTGGGGACTCTGAATCAAAACTATTTCATGAGGACCATATGTTATGAGAAACGCGTGATGGAAAGTGAGCGGCAAGAAGTTGCCCCGTATCACTGGGTGATGTATTACAAACATAATTAAATCTGAGTAATGTGCAGTGTTATTCCAGTTAATCATTTCTTTTTTCAATTTAAGCAAGGAAAACATAGCCCAATTTCCAAACTACATACCAAAGTCCAGATAAGCTAAAAGCGAATTGGTGGGAGAGGAATAAAACAAGAGCTATACAACATTGTTTAAGCTCCTGTAAGAGGTCTTGGTATATTCTAGGTAAGTTGGTAGGAAGGTAACAAATGATAATCTTTGTAAAGAAGAGGTTTAAAACATTACTCATATCCTTTTGAATCAATAATGAATTCAGAACATCCCTGACTTATAAGCAAGCAGTAAGTCAAAAGATCATCTCTGTGTTGGTTAGAACTCAGAGCATGTTTCCCCATAGAAGTTTCATTGTAGGTAGCAATTAGGTTTCCAAGCTAGCCCATGAAGACCTATTTAGTCCAACTGTTTCTGAAATTTGATATTTCTACTCTACCTTTATAGCATTAATTGGAGGGAGGATAAACAACGTATTCCAAGTTCAACTCAGTTCAATACACTTATTCAGTCCCTATGATGTTTTCCCAGAATGTAGTGGTTACTACATTTCTCCAAAGGATATCCCAATTCCCTCTCTTCCCAAATGTCCCCTAGCTAGAAGAAATCACTCTCTATTCTGAACTGTCAGAACATTTTATCTGTGCTCTCTGAATAACTTCTCACCTATATGAATTTGTTCTGAGCTCAGCTACTCCACTGCTAACTTATGTTTATATTCCCCACATCCTAGTTCCAAGCCCTGAATCAGGAAGGTTCTTGGTTTGTATATATGAAAGGATGCTTGAGTAAATAAAGGAATACAATCTACCAGGGTTGCCAAACATATTTTTTTGCTTCAGTGGTAATGGGAATCATAGGATTTGATTGGGGGATGGGAGGAGGGAGGGGAAAAATATGATAATGATGATGACAGTGATGAGGATGAAAATGACAATAGCAAATAATACTTGCTATGTTTGTTACCATGTGGCATGTACTGGTCTAAGCATTTTTAAAGTATTGACTAATTTAATCCTCACACCAACTCTGTTTGGTAAATATATACATACATATAAATACACACACACACACACACACACGCACGCACACACACACACATATCCCCGTTTTACAGATAGGGATACTGAGTACAGAGACATTAAGCAATTTTCACGAGCTCACACAAATAGTAAGTATAACAGATATTTTTGTACACCAGAAACCTATTTGCTATGTATGTGTGCATTAACACGGGATACCTCCCTATATTTCTCCTTAATACAAAGTTTCTTTCTGCCTTTCTGAGCCACAGAAGAGTAGGAACTTCTCAGGAAAAATACTCCATAGTTATTTCAGTTCTCGTTGATGAGCTTGAATATAAGCTTTAAGAGCAGGGACATGGTGGTCTTACTCACAATATCCCCAGCCTCTAGAAAAGTGCTGGCACATAGCAGGTTTGCAACAGATGTTTGCTAAGTGAATAAATAAATAAGTCTGTTTGGGGTAATGGTAGGGCTGAGGTTAGGACTCTGGACTCAGCTTCCCTCTGTGGGTTTCAGGGTACACTGATCCTATGGAGAGAGCTTTCCAAACTTGCCTGATGATAAGAATCACCCATGGCACTTGTTAAAAATCCTCTGTCCCTGTATATTCTGAGTCAGTGACCTAACATGGAGCTCAGGAATCTGTTTTTGTTGATATTGCTGCTGCTGTGGATTTGGACAGATGTTTCAGGTGGTTCTAAGTTTGGGAAACCCTGCCCAAAGGGTGCCATTCTGCCTCTTGGGACACCACCTCCGTGGCAGTTACAGACATTTGCAAATTCCCAAGAATGACCAACACAGTCTCTGGCCACTGCCATCATCTCTTCCAGAGCACTTGTGCATTAACCTGCATTGCAGTATGGAATGGGCTTTGCACACCTGCCTCAGCTGACTTGTCCATGGGATCCTGCAGATCTCAACCATGCCGAGGAAAGCTTCCGTTCACACAGTTCTTCCCCCTCCCCTGCCCTTCCTAATGGTTCATCAATGTCTGATGAATGAATAAATGACTGAAAAAATGCCAACATGGGCAAAACAAGCAAGTCAGGCAGTTGTGAAGAACGAAAGTATTTCATAAGCCTCAGTTTGGGGTTGCATGTAGTAGCATACAAACGATGACAAACAGAATGTATTAATACACCCTGTCTCCATTGCTTTTCTTCTGACTTAAAGAGCATTCTTTTAACAGCTAATAATCTCTGGGCCTCAGAATCATTATTTATCTCTTAAAAATATTGTATTTTCCTTAGTTATAATGGGACAGATATGGTGACCTCAAGATCTAAAGAATTATTGTAGCCTTGCAGATAACTCTACTTTTCTATTTCTCATTCTTACTCTCCTCTCTTCCCCCAATCTGATAATTTTTGCCCAGAAATCAAAAAGAACACCAATCTTGGTTGGGAGAAAGGTAACTAGCTGGAAATGACAACGTCTATGATTCTTCTAGAGTCTAGGACTGGGTTTCAGCACTATAGACCTCAACACTATTGACAATTTTAAGCCAGGTAATTCTTTGCTGTAGGGGAGCTGTCCTGTGCATTGTAGGCTGTTGAGCAGCATCTCTGGCCTCTATCCACTAGACATTAGTAGCAAACCTCCCTCCACCCCTGGTTATGAGTTATGACAACCAAAAATGTCTCCAGATATTGCCAAATGTGCCCTAGGGATCAAAATCACCCCTGCTTGAGAACCACACATCTAGATTGAGTTTTAAAAACAATGTGGTTTTTCTTTAACAGATATGTTCGTTAATATTTGGTACTTATGTACAAGATATATTACCATAAAGTTGCTTGAACATCAAACAAAACTATGAACATAATTTTCAAAGAAAATGTTGATTCAAAAGGATCATGACTACCCCTTTAGGTGTGAAGTCTGGCAGACACCAGTCACAAGCTGGAATGGAATTTAACATAGCTGAGATTTTACAAAAAAATTCAATTGGGCAGAGAGCACAAAGACTAACTAAAATGTCTCACTTTGGACAAAAACATCCAAAGTATAACGCACTTTGCCAACATCTTTGCCCTTGGCTTTTACGTAGATTTTTTTTTTTTAACTTAAGGGTAGATTTAATCTGTATGTCCCTGGTTCTTATAATCTAAATATCATCAAAATGCTGTTTTATAAGAGTATCTCATAAGCTTTGATGTCCAAGAAGCCTGGGGGCCCTTTTTTATGTGCTTATTTTCTTTTGAACCAGGAAATTGTATTTTGCCAAGAGCGAATGGAACTTGAGCCTCAAAAGATTTGAGTTCCGTTTGAAATGTAGAACCCACAAATTCTCTACAAGTTCTCAACTTGACAAAATACATGCTCTCACCTACCTTTGGACCAAATCTCTCTTGGTTCTATTTTAAATCACAGTCAGGAAAATCCTAGATGCCGAAGAACCCCAGGAAATAAGGCTGAAATTCTGACACAACATTGTTTATGAGTTGGATTCATCATCAAAATGCTATGCAAGGTTAAGAGAAGATGAGAGATGTTACATGGGAAGAAGAGAGAGAAAAGGGGAGAAAATCAGCTAAGCAACGTGTCTTTTGACTTTCCCCAGGACCAAATCCAGCAAAAAGATATTACATCAAAGTTAAGTTGTTTACATATTGGATGACCTGTCCATTTTTTCCTTACCATTGATTTCCACAGTACAAAAATATTATTTCAGTAGCAAGGATGTAAACCTTATTCATAACAGGATTTCAACCACATCCTGAGAACGAAGCATCTCCTCAGATAGTGTGCCCTCATTTATATCGAAGGCATGCTGGTTTTATTTGTCAGTGTTTGTTGAGGGGTCACAATATCAGGAAGCAGGAGATGGCTCATCAAAGCGTCTCTGCAAGCCCCCACTACTCATCAATTAGACAGTACCTTGCTTTTAACATCACGGCGGAAATGCATCTCCCCTGACCCATTGTTAGAAGCTTCCTTCTGTCTTTAAGTTTTTTGGAAGGAGCACTCAGGACTCAACTTCTTTTTTCCAATAGGTAATTTTCACTAATTAATGCTCCTGCTGGATACAAGAATGTGGCCCTGTGACCCTGAGTAATCTGGGCCTGTATCTCTGGCCTTGGAGCAAGGACACTGTAATCTCCTGACACTACCCATGGGGGCCCAGGTCACAGACCCAAGGTTTCCCGCTGGGTTCCTGAGCAGGCCTTACTCTGCTTCAAAGCCAGTGAGTTCAGTGGGCAGCCTGACTTCACGGAGAATTTGGCATCTGGCCAGCGAAAGCCTTCTGAGGTGAGGAGGTCTTTTCTCTGAAGGTCTGGACATCTTTCTGCAGAAGCCAGGACTCTAATTCTATTGATTCCATGTCCATTTACTGGGTACCTGTTCTGTGCCAGGCTCTTTCCTAGGCCCTAAGGATAAAACGAATAAAACCTCTGTTGGCAAGGAAAAAGAACTAGCCTCAAGCTTAGCCCATTGTTAAAATATCCTTTTGAATAACTAACAAATTGGTCTTATTTTCCTTTTTTGATCTAATGGGCTAAAAAAATGGTGCTTTTGATTTTTTCATTAATAAAAGCTGATGGTCTTATATATCCATTAATTCATCTCAGTCTTCCATAAGATTCTTCATTCTCTCTCTCTCTCTCTCTCTCTCCTCTCTCTCTCTCTCCTCTCTCTCTCCTCTCTCTCTCTCTCT
>NW_007729578.1:91884-103659 GCF_000696425.1 Galeopterus variegatus
TCTCTCTCTCTCTCTCTCTCTCTCCTTTTCACACACACTAATTAAAGCATGAAAAATTCTGATGAGCATAAGACTCAGAATGACTCCAGGATAAAAAAATATATCTCTCTCCCATGCCTTTAACAAAATGCTAAATTATTTCAGACTCCTGTCCAAAATTCCTCCCTCACTTAAACAGCTTTGTCTTTTGCTTTTCCTCTAGCAGTAGATCTCTCTTCAAATCAAGGCTAGATACTACCCTTGCACATAAGTACCACTGGATTAATTTCAAATCAATATAAACGATATGAACAAATGCCCAACATTAGAAAAAATAAACTCTGAACTTCAAAATAGGTAAATAGATAAATGCTTGATGCTCATTTGTAAAATCGTCTTCACATTACAAATGCTGGATTCCTTTGAATAACTTTTGCTCATATTCTTTTCAAATGTTGATAACAGTTTTATTTCCGTTGCTCACGAACATATCACTGTTTGAGAAATAAGATACAAGCATGTATTTTGTAATGAAGCAGGCCTAGGCAACAGAAACAAATCCCCAGTTGAGAAGCAGTGAGCTTTATACTACCTCTTGTGCACCCACTGTGGAGAGTAGAGCACAGTGCATAAGGCGACACTGGAAGTAGGATGCTAAGTTCAAATCCTTCTCCTCCACCAAGTGGGGAAAGTTATTCAACCTCTCTGTGCCTCAATTGCCTTATCTGTAAAATGGGGGGTTAATAACCATAGATTAGATGAGTTCACATATCGAAAGCTATTAGAAAGTTTCTGGTCCATAATAAGCACCATACAAGTGTAAAGCACCATATACATATTTATAAAACACCTAGACTCACACAAATACATGAGCCTATACTTAAATAAAGAAAAAGAGACTAGAGATATGTTAGGAATAGTTGCTAAATTGGCTTTACTCTCAATATGTCTTGTACCCACCATGTTCATGTCTCCGCTAGCCAACTACAAAGTTGTTAACACAAGATCCCTGTCTTATTCATCACGGTATCTCCCATAGGACCCAGGACAATGCTTACACACAGAGGACCCTAGACAAATATGGGCTATATGAATGAACACACGAATTTGATCCTTTATTTTGAGAACTGGATTAAAAGTTATTTCTACCAGGATTTTTTCCACCAGCACTGTTGAAATTACCTGTACATTAATGGTAAAATATTTGCTTTACTAATTTGACTCTGAAATTTATAATGAACTCAGTAATTTGTTCAGCTTTTCCTATATGTTACAAATTTTTAAAAATCCATAAAACCACTCCCTGCTCCCACCACACAAATACACACACACACACACACACAAACACACCTGCCAAGTAGCCATAGAAATGGACTACTTCATACCATTATATTCATAATGCAGTTACATAATGCAGTTACAGTTCTGGAAATCCCACTGATTTCAGCGAACTTAATTTGGTAGCCAGGAGGCATTCCACTGGCATCTTAAAGGGTGGTGTTGGGTTTTTGTTTTGTTTTGCTTTGTTTTTCAATTGCAACTCAAACAAAGAATCCTCCAAAGTTGGTTACACTCACTCTACAAAAGTGCTGAGTTAATATTTGTTCTTTAAAGTAAATACAAGCATTTCTTGAACTAGATACCATCAACGTTAATTTTATTTTTCTCACATAAATGTTAATCAAGAACTAAACAGACAATGTCCTTCTGTCACATAGCAATTCCACTGTGGTGGAACAAAGTGTTATCTTAAATTTCACAGAGCAATTGTTCAATAATTCCTGTCCGTGGCTCCCTTCCAAATCTTTGAGAATGGTCCAGCCTGCCAGCCCTTGAAGCTGGGAGGGGGGGAGAAGGGGGTCACTGTCAGTCAAGACATCAGCACAGCACACACTGGCTGATTCTCCCCCAGGAACAGCTCTAGCTCATGAGGACAACACCCAAAGCCTGCTGTCTGTCTGAGGACAATTGCTAGGAAACCTCTAAATTTTGTAAGTGTGCAAAGCAGCTAGGAGGCATCAAGGAAAGCCTCATGTCATCCTGGTTCAATGAATTAAATTATTAGGAAGTTTGGGGAAGAAGGGATAGGGTGGGGGTGTAGAGAAAGGAATTCAATTGTTAAAATTGAAAAGCAGCACCAAAGATTTCTTCTTCAACACAAGAAAATATTGTTCAACCTACACTACCACTTCCTGCTAAAAAATCATCTACAAGTCCATCCTCTAGAGTTGGGACAATTAATCTTTTCAGAAAGACTGCCCAAAAAAGGGAAACTCTGAGACGTGTTTTCCTACCAATGTCCTCATACAAATGAAATAAGTTATTGAACTCAAATACTCAGAGCCCTGAGCCCATTCGGGATACCAAATCTGTTTGTGACACGAATCCGCTAAATTTCAGAATTAAAATGAGTGTAGAAGAACTTGAAGTTAATAATCAATTCTATTTTCCAATTTCTTATCAGGTTTGGAGGCCTGTAACACAACAGAAAGTAGGGTTATATCTCTATTTTCATTTTATTTTCTTCCTCCTCCCCTAATACTAGCAACAATTACTCAAACCCAATATATTTTTTAAAGATGTGGGAATGGTTTGGTAGAGGAATGGTCTTCCCATCTCACAAAAACTTTAGACTTTTTAAGTTAAAAAGCAAAGACAAATAGTAAAAATGTTAACAGAGGTAGGACCATGGGTAATTTTTATTTTTTACATATTTCTGTATTTTTTATAATCTTTGGTAAAAATAAATCATTTGCATAATGGGTATATGTGTATTTGTGTGGATGTGAATGTTCATGTGCATGCACAAGGTAAGGTTTGTCGTAGTGATTCAACTTCAATGTTTACATCAATCACCTGTGAATCTTGTTAAAAATGCAGATTCTGGTTCAGAAAGTCTGGGATGGGCCTGAGAATCTGCATTTTTAACAGACTCCCACGTGATGCTCATGTTGCTGGTCCATGGACTAGACTTTAAGTAGCAAGAGCAGGCCATACCTGGTGTCTTCTCTCCTGCCATGTCAAATGAGGTTAATAAACTTGACCTCAACGTTTCAGAGACAACAACCAGAAACAGAGTTAGAGGAAAGCTGAAATAGCTTATAGCACTTGATCTATGGTGTCATTGTTTTTTCTCTTCTTTGAACAACTTTGGTCTGTAAAAACAAGACTTGTCTCCCACCTCATATTGGCTAATGGGAAAAGCAGGATTTTGAAGGGAGCAAATTTCATACTTATGACAGTTCTAGCATAAAAATGGGTAGTCCACCGGATACCAGCATCCATGCTGACCATCTCAAATCACGAAACGGTTTCAGTCCCCGAACTACTGAATCTTGGCCACCCCTAGACCGCTTCTTGCAATAACTGAATCAGAGCTTCATTCTTCATAGCCTTGCTTCCTCGACCCTCAGCTCCATTGCACTGAGTTCTTTCAAAGCTCTCTCCTCCCTCAGGGATCCCAGGCAGAACCCTGGGCTTTTCTTCTTTACTTCCTAAAGCTCCCTTGTCTTCCCATTCAGTGCCATCAAAATGAGAACACTATTTCATATTTATCGTCTCATTTAGTCCTTATGTTATGCCTATGGCATGTTATTAATCCCATTTTAGAAATGAAGAAATTTCAACATAGAAACAATAAATGACTTGCCTAAGAAGGCCCGACAAATAGGTGATAAGACCAGTCGGAACCACCCCCCCACCACCCCCCACACACATTTTCTTTTGTGTGCTGCCACTTCAGATCAAGGCTAAAGCATCCATTCCTCGGGTGTGGCGGTGTGGACTCAGCTGGTAAGTGGGGGGAACTGCAGGTATTATACAGTCTGAATAGAGAACATGGGGAAGAGAGGGACAAGACAGGAGACTGGAGGGGGACTGGGGGACCTCCTCAGAGTGTGGCATGCTCTTGAATACCACACCAATGTGAATGTTCGCCATCACCTAACAGGAAAAAGGAGTCATTAAAGCCATTCAGGTGTCAGCCTGGACAGAGACGATCATGGAGCAGGAGTGAGGGGAACTAGAAGTAGAGATGGAGAAAACAAGTAGACCAGATTATATTTTATGACTGCCCGTTAGCTTTTCATACAATTAGTCACTACTACAGGCCCCTTTATCATAAATAAAAAGGATAAAATATAGCCGATAGCACTGGGTTGTTAAACAACTAATAAACTTCAGCACAGCTCACACACCCGCTGAAATGTAATTGATCTAAAAACAGAATAATTCTGGTTTAGTAATAGTAATTTGCATTTTGCTTCTCCCCTGCATTTGAGACATATAGCATAAATCAATTAAATATTTGTTCAGTGAATATTAGTAATGAAAAATAAATGAGCACTTCTCACAGAACGTAATGAAATCGAACAAAGCTCTAGAGAGGGCTCAAGCATTACACCTAAAAGCCACTGTCCTCTCAAAAGAGAGTTGTTTCCTCTTCTTAGTAGTAGCATTTTGTCACAGCGGTAATCTCTCACCTACACATAAAAAAAAAAAAAAGAAAGAAAGAAACCCACTCTTCCTCTAGTTAAAAGAATCAGCTCTGAAAACTCAAGTAGATCCAAGCCAACAAGAGCTGCTCTCCTGCAAAATATGGTGGCATTTTCACAGTTAATGTTGCTGCCATTTGTGCCTGGATTTATCGTGGTTTGGAAAAAGTAAATTGAGAGGCTAACACAGCCCTCACTCCGGAGTCCACCGGCGGCGGCGCATCCCTGGGCAGAATATGAGAGGCTGATAACACCATTATTACCTTTATCAAGGTGCAGCCAGGCACCAGGCTCAGTGAAGTGAGCAAAGGTCCAGACCTCCAACACCACAGATTCTAATGCAGCCAGCGCTGGCACTAAGTACACAACAAGGAACTGAGATCTAAGGGCAGAATATGAGAGGCTGATAACACCATTATTACCTTTATCAAGGTGCAGCCAGGCACCAGGCTCAGTGGAGTGAGCAAAGGTCCAGACCTCCGACACCACAGATTCTAATGCAGCCAGCGCTGGCACTAAGTACACAACAAGGAACTGAGATCTAGCTTTTTAAAAAGTGTCTTTGTTTCCTCTTCTGTAAAACAGTAGGAGATAGAAGACTAAACACTGTGATTTTATGCTAGCTTGAAAATGAAAAAGTAACATGAAAACCACAACCTGCTATAGGAGAAAGGGTAAGGGGCTTAACGTCTGCATTCAAAGAGCTGCATGATCTTGGGAAAGTCATGTCACCTCTCTGAGCTTCGAATTTCTAAACAATAAACTGCTGCTTTGGGCCAGCTGCTCTCTAAATTCCCTTTCAGATTAGAAAGCCCAGGATATCTACTCTAGCTAAAGAGCCAATCTTGTGAAGGATCTAAAAAAAATAAAAGTCTAGTACATCAGATAGTATTGAGGAATACTCCTGTTAATTTTCAACTTTGCTCCATTTGACGCTTCTTAACCTCTTAATTGAGGATTGAGTGAACTTCTCGGTGCTGTAGTACCTAATCCATAGAATGGACATATGAATAGCACTCACCTCATTGAGTTGTCGTGAGGATTAAGTGCATTAATACATGTAAGTCTTTCCTGGCATGTAGAAAGTACTCCAAAATGTAAGAAACCAGTAGTCATAATAGTAGTAGTTGTAGAATAGCTGTTTCATTCATTTGATTGCTTACAAATGTTTTTGAAAAATAAGCTCCGTTGTTTATTGTAACCTCCTCAAATTGCTCATAAATAGGTGCCCAGAACATCTGCGGTGCTAGTTCTGCACTGCCACTGTCATCTACCCCCATTACCTGCTGTCATTGTCAAAAGAGGTAAGGCAAAACCTAACAAAAAAGAAGAAACCTCCTTAAGACTGACATTGATGGGTCACTCAGTGGACAGTGGCCATCAAGTTTAAAAGATGACAGTTTGTATTTCAAGCACTCCAAACCATCTCTCTTTACACTAAATATTTTGAGTTTTCACACAGATGCCAACAGTAATCAGTTCATTCTTAAAAGAAAGGAGTTGGACTAATATCCCTTTCAGTCATAAGATTCTATTTATCTAAGACCCCTGCTTACTTTGGGTCACATGCTACAAAGAGAATATTTTCATACTGAGTAAGAGTAGATGAGTCTGTGCCTTATACTATTTGTGGCACCCACCCCAATACATCTCATAAAAATATTAATTTTCACCTATGTGCAAAGATTATGTCATCTGTTCTTGAGACATTTTTGTCATAATGAATAAGTTAACTAACATCAGTGGGAATTAGTTAATCTGATTAAATGACTATTACCTCCCTTTTATGGAGCTCCTATTGTGTGCCTGGCACAGCGCTGGCACCAGAGTTTCAAAGATAAGATCAAACTCTCATAAAACCAAACTATACTCTTGAAGACTCTCAGACAGTATAACAGTGGTTAAAAGCACAGGCTCCGGGGTCAGAGTGGCTGGGTCATAGTCACTAGTAGAAGGAATGGCAGGTCATTCATAAAAAACTTTTTCTACTTCACAATCTTTTCCCAATTCAACTCCATTTCCTCATGGAAATTACAAACTGAGCCAAAGATCAGATGAAAGGAATGGGTCAGAAATCCTGAAAGCCAGAACACTTCTTTCACATATATTTGTGGCGCACAGAACTAGGAACAAAACTTCATGAAGCATGGATCATTGAGACTTGTCGAGTCACAATTCAGATTAGAGGGGAGCCCCCTTACCTGAACTCTTCATTACTAGGTGTAATAGGTGGTGTAGTCAATATCCTGGTTAAGTGTTTGCATTCTCTCCACCTTCTCATTCTAAATTTAACCTAGATAATCTCATGTATAAATCCCAATGACCACTGATGGTGTGTGCTGACAAAAATAATATTGAAAATGTATAATAGTTGTAACACTCAAAACCCACCCTGTTCGTTTATTCTAGTTTAATGCGCTCTCTTACCAGATGATAATCCTTCACAATATGATTAAGTATTATTGAATAATAACTTTCTAAAATTGCAATATTTTCATTGAACAAGCAATTAACCAGTTCTAGGAGTTTGAAGATTTACATGAAAATCAAATGCCAGCAACAATCCAGATTCTCATCCTATAGAAAATATAGATTAATATTTGAAATATTTGTTGAACTATTTTTGCTGGAGGGTTTGTGGTTTACATTTTCCAGACACACATATATTGATCTAGGATAGTTTGAGGCCATTTATATGCTCATAAAATTTAATTCTCCTCTATCTACCCTCTTTGCCCCTTAAAAAAAATCATCTAGAAACAAAATAAAACAAAACACCAATTTTAAGACAAAAAATGCTGGGTCCCCTAAAATACAAATGCACAAATAACACACACATACACTTCCTCTGGTCTTTCCTTCAGTGTAACAAAAAAATTGTTCCTTAACCTATTTCCCACCCCCTTTCTTCATGCCTCCTCATTCCTTTCCCAAGCTGCTGCTCATTCCAACAATGCCTTTAACTCTGATGACTCTTATTAAACACGACTACTTAATTACCATCAATCTATTATGCTATGTACTTCACCCTCCACTGACACATCTGATCCTATTATGTGCCTGACCTTTAATGGTCATCAAATCAAAGTCACTCTGGTCAGTTCAGCCTGGGCCTGACACATGCCCCGGTCACAGAGATGAAGGTGCAGGGTCCTAGCATACCACGTTACCCTGCCCTTCACTTAACACCTTTGTCAATAGAATTTCACAACTAGGAAACTGCCAGATTTCTGCCTGGCTTGAGTAAGATGCCCCTCCTCTCACAGAAAGCTGAAATAAATAAGTATTCACATCTGACCAGCACTGGCTTTCATGCAATTGGTGCCTCTCCACCAGCAGGACACACTGTCCTCTTGGATGTTTATGTCCAAAAACCTTTGGTTGGAAAATGAGAATGTGTTGGGCAGCCCTCTAGAATATACCAAGTACTCCATACTGGCAGAAAGTCCCCTAATGGGACCCCAGAAAGGGACATTGAAAGACAACTTGAGTATGGTCACGAGAACCACACCAAGTGGGTGGCTGCCTTCCACAGAAAGGTAAATCCACAAAAACGTTCTGAGTTCACGGGCTGGTGTGCGACCTGCTGAGGGGAATGGCTGTTTGGGCTGCTCTATCTCAACGCGGCATGCTGAAAAACACTCCCACCCACCTAATGAGACAGCCACTTAAAACGGAGGCTCCTGAAATGTTCTGAGTTCACGGGCTGGTGTGCGACCTGCTGAGGGGAATGGCTGTTTGGGCTGCTCTATCTCAAAGCGGCATGCTGAAAAACACTCCCACCCACCTAATGAGACAGCCACTTAAAACGGAGGCTCCTCCTGGCTGCCGGGGCCTGGCCATTGTTATTCACCCATAGGCCTTCCCCGGTGGTAAACATGGAACTGTTTTCCCAGACCAAACATGGACCCTCCCTCGAGGGGTCCAGACACACTGTCTGGTGTGCACAAACATTTCGATTTCTGACTGGACAGCTCAACCTGGCAGTGTCTTCCCCTTGCTTTACTTTACTAATGTGTGTGTATTTTTACCAGCCCCTCTGGGAAAACTGCCCTGCTTTATGGCAACTTGTAGCTGACAAGGAATTTCTCATCAAGATTGAAATCTCCCACCATCCCCTAAGCTCCCACCCCTTCTGAGTTTCAGAGCTCAGGGACAAGGAGGCTTGTCCTTGAAAAGAACTGTGGCTTTAGGAAGCAGTATTGTGGTTTCACAGCTGTGACGAACGAAAACCCACCCATAGTCACCAAAAGACAATTACAGACACTTGGCATGTAACAAATTGATAGTGAGAGTTATTTCTTAGAAAATCAATGTTTTTGCTTAGATCTTTTTTAAAATTTCTGGATTCTCAGTTTTCCAAGAGGTTTTTTTTTTTTTTTTTTTTGAGTGCTCATTACCTTTTTCTTTTTCTCACACCTTTTCCAAAATATAGCAATCTAAGATGATACATCTCCTGTTTAGCTCCCTCTTCTCACTCTCACTCTTTGCTGTTTAAAGCCGTTTTCACAATAGTTCTCCCTTTTTACTAGGCTCTTAAACCTCGCCTACTACATACTAAATGTGTTTAAAAGTTTTAACCTATGGCCCATAAAGCAACCCCACCCTTTAATAATTATATCAGCTATCAGGTTGAAACAAGCTCAGTTGCCTGAAAAATATGAAGTTTCACTATGTAAGAAATGGGAACACAAATAATAAATCAGAAAGACTTCGATCCCATTATCATCTTTCATCTCAAACACTGAAATTCAGTCTTTCCACAAAATCACTTCCCTTGCTATTAAATGTCTTCCAAAGACTCTAAATGTCTTCTAGATTGAAGTTAATTGTTAAGGAAGGATACGCTCAGGTGATGTCATTAGGCCCAGCAAAAATGTTTGGCAATGAGAGCTTCATTTCCATCTGAGAATCTCAAGGAAATTGACCAGCAATCAGAGGTTATTCCCCTATTGGGAGGGGTAATCTGAAACACAGATCCTGTGGTATGTATAAACCTCCCATGTCAGACTATTCAAACTTATTACCAAGGAATTACCCACCCAAAAACTAACATAATGAAAAAATAGCATAAACTATTATTTGGTATGTAACTTTTCTATAACAGCCATGTATCAATTCCATTTCCAAAAGCTCATTTTATTCCTGTTTACCTATGTAAGTGATGGTTGTGAAAGAGCAAAAATATCCCTAACATTTCCCTGAGATTTTTTCCATGGTTTAAAAGTGGAGTGCCAGAAAGAACTTAGATGAGCATGACATAGGAGTAATGTGTTTATAACATCAGCTATCACTTCTTGAAGACCCATCTCTACTTTCATTGATATTATATTAGAAACATTTCCATGGTACTGTGTGTACTACATAGATTTCTCCATGTCTGCCTGGCATAAGCAGACACTGCTCTATTAAAAAGTTAATAATAATTGGGAGTGAGGTTGGGGTGGGGAGGGAGGTTGGTGCAGGGAGGGAGAGAGCAGTAAGAACCCTGTTGCTGTAACATGCTTTTGCCCTCAAAGTAGCTAATGGAGAATTTGGCAAGTCTCAAAGTCTCAGAAAATGTCACCTCTATAATTATTTCTCTACCTCTCACTCAACAAAAAGAGCCTCAGCTGATTTCATTAGAGGTGAACTGCTCTGAGATGTGCTATCCCATACATTAGAGATGAACCAAGCTGCAATGAGTAGCTCAGAGGTTTGCCCAGTGCCAGCCCTCCATACCAGCTTTCCTCTCTCTCGTGATAACAGCAATTTCAAGTTTTAATGGATTAAGCACTCTCCCTTTTCCCCTTATACTTAAAACACACCTGGTTTCTAGGAACAGGCTTCAGAGTTTCATCCTCACCTGATTATCTCAGAAATGTTGGGAGCCTCGAAGATTCCTGATGTCTATTCTCTGCTCCTTAATAATCCCATGTGGATTTTGAGGTTTCTTTCCTCTCTCTTTTTTTTTCTCTTTCATATTATCCCTGCTTCTCCTCTTCCTAATCTCTCAAATAAGTTGAGTTTTCCCTTTCTCAGTTCTTATATGTTTCCATAAACATCTTGCCCTCACGAGTACGCATGCATGTACACACACACATCACAATGCTATATGAGGGTTGTGTGGATGTTCAATGTGTCACTAAAATTGCTGATGTCGGTCTGTATTTGTATCACCTTAAAGGAGGACCAATCAATTAACCCTTTTAAGTTCTGCTAAAAACGAGTTACGGCAGTCAAAAAGTGATGTACAACCCTTTAAACAATGCTAATGTATTCTTGTGAAAGGGTCCATTGACAGTTTTACGAGACTTAAGTCTAGTGAAAGCAGGTGTACACAGCCCAACAAAAATGGCACTACATCGTGAAGTTTGAAGGGGGATGCAAAAGTCATTTTATGTGGTTGGCCTTTGCAGAACCTCAGAGAAATGAGGCAGGAGTGAAAAGCCATCTGCTGCCAAGATACAAGCACAGCTATTATACTTCTCACTATTCACGTGGTCCTACCTGAAACTGATATGGAGTGACATTACCTAACAGCTTAATTAATCCTTCTCCACACTGTATTAAATACGCATTGGCATGAGCTAAGCATAGGAAAAATACTTAGATGGATTTTTACACTGAACTCCATATAAGCTGTAGTTTAATCAAAGGTGAACATGTTATTTTTAAAATAAAATATAAAATTGTTAATCCTCACACAAGAAAAAAAATAAGCATTGCAATGTGAATCTAAGTAAAACGTATAATATTAAAATCCTAATAATAATAGACTCTAATGGCAGCATTTGAAGTTAAACTCAGAAGCAAATGAAATAATTGATACTTCTTTTTTGGTCCCTATCCCCCTCTTTATTTTTTGTTTCCTGCTCAATTGTAAACCAGGCTTTGTCCTTCTTTTTCTTTTTTTTTTTTTTTTCTTTTTTTTAGCCCTTGTCCTTCTTAACGTTAACTTGTGAGAGAGACTAATGGTCATCCCAAACACCCTTTACCATAAAGCACTTCTAAACAAGAGCCATTAGAAAATCAGGAGTGAGAACAAGAATTAATTTACACTTGTGTGAGACGGTAGATAAAGCTATGATTTACACTGCAGACTTGAGCAGCGCCAGCTCACAGGTGACATGCAGGGCCTCAAGGCTGCCTGCATACACATAAAGTCAGAGTCGGGAGAATTTGAGATGCACCAACTATAAATGCAAGTGCTGAGGAAGCAGCTCTCCATACAGAGGAGCCCCCAGAGAGAACTTCAACCCTTTAACCTGGTCTCCACCAAGAACTGTGTTGCCTGCCACCTGTGGACCTTCCATACAGATAC
>NW_007729578.1:104228-136013 GCF_000696425.1 Galeopterus variegatus
GGGATCCGAACCCTCAGCGGGAGCGCCACCGCGCTCCCAAGCAGCGCACTGTAGCAGTGCGCCACCGGGCCGGCCCCCCATGCCATTTCAAAGTCACCAGTACTACTGTGCTCCTGAGGATGAGGGAAAGCCAAACGCCAGAGCAATATGATCTCTGCTAAAAACATAAAGAGCTTTGCTTATGGAACAGGTGCAGAGAATTCTGGATAAACAGGCTCAGGGTTTTCTGAGACCCAATGGGTGGCTATCTCAGAAAGAAGCCTGGGTTTGCCAAGTGGCCTATGGGGGAGATGCAGTTCGGAGATTTTTCCCTTAATCCCCACAAGTGATGGGGACAGAGATCTACTACTTTGGAAATTCTGCCCCCAAATTCATCTTCATAAGACTTTGCCTAGCCCAGAGGAGGGAAGCCTTCAACCCCACGTGGAAACAAAACCCAATCCCTTGGGAAGCATAATGACACCCCCCTCTGTCACTCTCCAGGTTGGGCTGCACACAGCTCTGCAGTGTTGGAGCACAGGGATGCTGCAGAAGGATCCCCAGGCTTGGAGCCAGTGCCCTTGGCTTCAAATCCAAGCCTTGCCTCTAGAAGATTCTAATGTGATTTCACATATATATATATATATAACATAGCCGGTGTTTCCCAGACTTCATTCTAGTACCTCCCTACACAAACATCTGTGTGTCACCTGGCCAATAGTTATTTAATGATTTTCTTCAAACCCTCACTTTAAATTCGTTAAAAAAAAGAAAAGATTTCAGATGGAAAATTGAAAAATCACTATCATTTGCTATAAGAGAGGAAATAGTAAAAAGAGTGAAAACAAAACAATGTTATTAGATTCTAGCTAAATTCTGTTACCCAACTAAGCTTCTCTCTTTTTATTGAATAGAGAAATTAGCACGTATTAAACTGTATTTATTCTTGCAGTTATTAAAAGGACTAAAAAAGCTTCAGAGGAAATGACTCTTGCTTCTTGTTTCAGGGCTATTGAGTTTTCAGCCTGTGAACCACCAGAAACCCTCCATTCTCCATTCTAGTCTACAACTTACACTTTAGGAAACCCCACACTAATGATACAGAAATACAAGGCTGAGTTTGTATGGGGGTTTTTTGTTTGTTTGTTTGTTTTTGCTGTTGTTTTTCTTTCATTTTTCAAATCTCAGGAAGAACAGCAGCATTTTAATTCTTTCTCTGTCATGAGCACCAATCCCACAAATTGCTGAGATTAGAAACCTTGTCTACACCAGCACTTGGCTTGTATGAAAGGGGATGTTCAGGCCCAGCTGGAACTGAGAGCTGTCATCTTTTCTCACTTATTTCTTCCTTTTCATTTCCCTAGACGCATTCTGGTGAGAATTTATACATATATATTCAAAAATTCAAAATAAAGCTGCATGAAAACCTCTTAAAGATCACATTAGATTCATTCCAAATATGAGTTAAAGAGTTTAATGACACTGTCCTCCATGCAAAATATTCTATTCCCTCACCAGCCATCAGTCAGAAGGATAATCCTTCTGAGAACAAATGATATTCATAGTTCCATTTCAGAGATGGGATGATTCAAACTCCAAAGAGGTAAAAATAGTCACTCAATCACATAGCATCATCTTGAGATTAAAAAAAAAATCTAAACCTCCCACCCTATTATACAAATGTGCTAATTCAAAGTCCAAAGAAGCGAAGACAGTTGCCCAAGACCATATACAAGAGGTGATAAATTCAAAATTCCAGACTCTCCATGCTCATGCTTTTGAGTCAAACAGTGGGTTGGCTGGGTCACAGATCTCATGTGCAAATACCAGAAAATATGCTCTATCTGCCAGCATTACCATTAAATATCATGTCCCTCAAATTCTTCATGAAAGTCATTGCAACCCATTTCATCCCAAAGCTCTTTGTTTTTGTTTGGTTTGATTTTCTGAGACTCTATCTGAACAAAGATTATAAGCAAAAGGAAAAATGCTTAGATGGACTTTCTAAAATTTTGTAGGATGCTTGTCTGTCTGATGTTCGGTATTTCTTGGCCCTAGAGTCTCTGACACTAGGTCCATTGTATTACACGGTAGTATCAACAAATGCTGTGCACTAAAGGAGAAAAGCAATAAACCTATCATCCATCTTCTTTCTATCCCATGTAGCTTCCTAATCAATCTTTTCCTGTGATAACCTGGGGACTGAGAATACATTTAAAGCAACACAGAATTCTGTGAACATTGCCCATTTTCCAAAGGCCTTTTTTTTTTAATCACGAAACAGGAAGTTCCAAGCCATTGAAACTTGCAGTAGATTTTCTTGAAAGTCTTCTGGAACAACAAAACGGTACATGCCTATCCAGGCAAGCAGACTATTATAAAAGCAGATGTTTCGCTCACTTCCACCTCAGAGAAACACATTGTCAATTTAGCTAACATCCTCTGGTCTTTTGAACAGGCTTCTGAGGAAGTCAGCAATGATATAACTCCAGGACAATATGACCCTTATGTTCCCATTCATCTCGTACTTGTACATCTTAGCAGAAAATAGATGTGTGTGTGTGTGTGTGTGTGTGTGTGTGTGTGTGTTAAATGAATTAGAAAGAAGAAAAATGCTGGTAGTTGAGCAATCACTACTCTTGCTAAAATGTCAACCCACAGGAGCAGGATTCATGTAACAAAAGGTGCTTGCAGGGTGGGGGCACCATCACACATGGATTATATTTCTGCTGGGGGTTTGGCACTGTCTGTTCGCCACAGAAATCTCAGAATAATTCACCCGTACACTCACCCTGTGTAGAACAACCACTGGGAAGATAGTCTCCAAAGGATCCCAACATCCAATGTCGGGAGCCTTCATCTGCCTTTCCCAGTGATCTGGTCTCATTGTGTCTTGGGTAAAGTGACGACGTTTCATCGGCCAACTCAAGAAGAGAAGCTAAGGTTGGAGGTCAAGATAAAGGGACAAAGGGAAAATGAAGAAACAGACTAAGACAAGGGAAGGTGAACAGTCAGAGAAGTGGCAACATGAGACAGAACAAGGAAAAGGAAAGGGGGAGGTAAACAATTATGACCCTGGACAAAAAGGGGTTGAGAAAAGGTGTGGCGGGTGTCCACACCACAGTCCTGCTGTTAGTGAGAAGAACTCGTCCACAGAATGGGGCATTTAGTATGCCTGAACAGGACCTCCAGGCGCAAGTACAGGGACAGCAAAAGTAAGAACACTGAAATGCTCTTTAAGTCTTATTATAGAAAGAAAGGAAAATTGCATTACTGACAACTAATTTTAGGTCCTACCAAAACAAATAGGCCTTAGTCATTAAGCTAAATATTCACAAGTCTCCGGAACACACACACAAAATTTTGCTGGCAACAAGGTAAAGAAGTTTATTAGCAGTGTTAATAGGACAAATTTTATCCCGTATTTACAGTTTTTAAGGTTATGTTCCAGGAAGTTTTTTTTAAGCTAGTGTGTTCATATGGGAACATCACAACTAAGTCTATCAAAGTTGCTATTAAACCCCCAGCCCCTGTCTTATTAACTGAGAACTTCCATTTAAACAGCTAATCTCTCTAACTTATGATGGTCACCAAGCCTTGTTGGTGAGAGTAAAGGGGGACAACAGAGGATGGCAGAAGGGCCCCGGCTGCCGTCAATCTTTCTCTCTCAGACATCGACGCCACCCAAGCAGCACAGAACTGCAAGGCGGCCAGGCATCGTGGGATTTGAACAAAGGGCCAAAGGGTCTGTTTTTTAAATGTCTGCTTGGGGCCTTGTGAACCCAGAACGTAACCTTCTGCAACTGGGGTAATTTTCATTTGGGAGTACTCATACTTCAGTTATTCTTATGTCACTCCTCTGAGCTGGACACACCCAACGCTTGGCAGTGAACCAAAGAGTCAGGATGCACCGCCCAGGACCCACTGTTCACACCTGAAATTTGAAAGGCCTTAAAATCCAAAAAGCAAACACGGTTTCTTAATCACTTTTTTAAATCACCTGCTTCCTCTATCTCTAGCACCTTGCTTTTCTGTTGGGTAGTTCCAGGTTGAAGGGAGGAGTGAAATGCTCGGCCAGGTGGGTGACTGCAGGCCCACAGTGTTCTCGGTGCTGCAGGGGCACAGAGGAGGAGCACGGCGGGCTGGAGTTGGCAGTGTGGCCCATGCAGCCCATTGGACACTGTCTGGGAATGGGTCAGAGCACAGCGGCAGGGCAGTGGCTGCTCTACCATTCACGAATGGTGGCACTCTGGGGAAGTCACTGAACCTCTGTGCCTCTGTTGCCTCATCTGTAAAATGAGGATAATAGCAACGTCTATCTCATAGGACTGTTGTGAGAATTAAATGAGTTAATATATGTAAGAGCTTCATTATTATTATCACCATTATTATCATTATTATTCCTTAGTTTATAACCATGGATTACTTCCCATTGCCCAGGATAAATACAAACACCCTGGTGTAACATTCAAGGTTAAAACCATCTGCCCCAATCTACTTTTTCAGCCTCGTCTCCCACTACTACCTGTTTCCCTTGTTTTAAGCATCATATGCTTAAAACAAAGGAAATAATGTATCATTCTTGGACGTAGCTCATAATTCTCTTGACTCAGTTCATACAGTTCTCTCTGCATTCTCCCCACCCCCGCATTTCTATCAAAAGTGGATCCATCATTCAAGACCATTCTCAAATGCTATACATTCTCTTAGCTTGAATTTCCAAATATTCATTGAATGTGTGAAATCCAATACCCCTAGTTCATTCTATAGTTTCTCATATAATATGGCTTCCGAACCCTTTTATAATCTGTTTCACCCTCTTCTTCAAACACTCTGGTTGTCAGTGTCTTTCTTCAAAGTAACAACCAATATTGTGCAAAATATTCTGGATATGCTTGACTAATCCACAGTATAAAGGGGTGGATCATTTTTATAATTAATTTATTTCTTTATTGCACCCTAATATAATGCCAGCTTTTTAGCAGCTGCAGGATATCCCTCATTCATACACAGCTTCTGTTTGACTAGTTACTCTTCCCATAATTATGCAATTATCTTTTTAAACCTAAATGAACAATTTTACATTTGTGTCTGCCGAGTGGTACCTCGCAGGGTCACAGAGGAGAATTCCAACTTGAGAAAATAATTTGGAACATACTTTGTTATCTTTTGTGTTGGTTATATCTTCCAGTGAAGTCATGTGAAAAACTCAAGAAGTGTTCTATCTGTGTCACGGATAACACTGTGAAATGATACTGGACAAGGACGGATTGTGGCAGCCATCCACTAAAGAGTCTCCCCAGCTTGACAGATCCACAGACCTTTAGATATGCTTATTTAATCAGCTGTCTAACTCACCCAGCCCATTTTCATGACCTTATCCACAAAGACATAATGAAACTTTGTAAAATGCTTTCCTGAAACCAAGGTTTTCAATGTCTATATCATTCCCCTAGTAAGAATCCTTTTTATTTTTTTTTTAAGACTAAGGAGTTTATTTTGCTATTACAAACATGTTTGTCTCTTAGAGATTACTACTTTTTTCTCATGCTCCAAAACAATGCTTGGATACATTTTTCATGGACTAGAAAAAAAAGAAATAGACCGATGGAGAAGGCTTACAATTCAGTGATAGGAAGAAGCCCAGGAACTGCAATCAGTCTGGGATATTTGTTCTTTTGAATCTAAGGGCCAGATGAACTTCTGAATTCAATGCAGCTGCTCTTTAGCAATTTATAACTGCCAAGTAGGAGAGTACACCTCCTGGAACCTTAAGACTTTCAAAGGTTCTTAATCCTATCCCCAGTTGGCCTTCCAGATTTATCAGGTGAGCCACGCAGCAGACTAGAAAGAGTTAAAATCTCTTGGATTCAGTCTCCTAATATTTTAGAAAATCTTCAGCCACAATTCCACATTCCTGACTTGGGACTTCCATCCACTGAGAAAGGCATTTCCCCTTTCCCACCATGATCCATAGCAAAGGTGATCAACCTCTCAAGAGAACAAACAGTTTTGTGTGACCAGATGTGCCCTAACATTCTAGACTGTGATCTGTTCATTTCTAAGTAGACTGCAGTAGCTACTCTCCAAAAATGCCACCCCCACCCCCACCCATGAGCCACAAGCCCCAGTACTCATGCCCTTGTGTAGTCCCCTCCCCTGAATCTGGGTTGGCCCTGTGACATGCATTTGACCAATAGGACATAGCTGAGTAACACAGCATGACTTCAATGCTAGGTCACAAAAAGCCTTGCAGCTTGGGATGCTCCCTCCAGCCGTCCAGCCACTGTGCTGTGAAAAAAAAAAAAAAAACATGCAGCAGCCATATGCAAACACCCTGGTTGTTGAGAGCCACAGCTCAGTTCTGACAACCAGTAGCAGCAACCATTGAATTGAGCCATATTGAACACCCAGCTCAGTAGTCTTCTGACTGCAGCCCCAGCCAACATCTGACTGCAGCCACTAGACCCCAAGTGAGAACCACCCAGCTGAACTCAGTCAACCCTAGAACTATAAGAAATAATAATAATAAACTGCTGTTCTAAGCCACTAAGTTTTGGGTTGGTTTGTGACACAGAAATAGATAACTGGAGTCAGACTCAAGTTGGAAACTGTGGATTCCAGAATCTACTTTATTCTAGGCCTGGCCTGGAAATGTCAAAGATGACTCTAAGGTCCCAAAGAATTACAGCCAAGTTGCCCTGGTCCTAAGATATTGAAGGCATATAGGTGACGCCAAACTCTGAAATAAAGATCAACCAGAAGAACTGAACTCTCTAGCACTGTATTCTAGCTTAGACTGTTGGAGGTTCTCATACAACAGTAAAATCATACTTAACGTCAAACTCACTCAACTAGAATTTCAATAAATCACAAGTTTATTATATGTGATCTTTACGTTTTGAAAGTTTGAAATAATTGGATTGGAGGAGTTACTCTGCAAATTGAAAACAAATCAATAGATGCTTATAACCATGGGCTCATAAAATATTAAAAATGCCATGCATTCCATATTATTCTATGCACAGTGAAAGGTAATGGGTGTGCAATTGGGGTGAAAGGAGACAAATCCTCTCCTCCCATTGAGCATGCAATCCAGTAGGAAAGATAGCCTCTGCAAAATAAACAAACAAATGATGACAACTTTGACATGGAATACTGTAATTAAGAAGAAAGGGCAGGGGTAGAGAAAATTCTGATCAAGGAAGTCTCTCTGGAGAAATATTTAACCTAACACATGGAGGATAAGAGAAGTTCCCACAGCACTTCATACAAGTTAAAGGACTTGATGATTAAAACTCTTATGTAGTAGATAATTATAGTGAACTGTATTTTTTTTTCATTTGCTTGTCTGTGCACTCAGAGCACTGAAAAGTCTACTGGCATTTAGACTCCATTATGGAATGTCTTAAGTCTTTTCCTTCCTAACTGCTCACCTTCCTCTCACCTTCCTCTTCTGCTTTGTTCTTCTCCTCAAGACTCCCCCAGTGTGGACTTCATAGTTTAGCTGTGGTTCTGCACACAGCCCCTCTGTGCAATGCTCATGAACAGCAGCCCTCCTGCATACAACAGACAGCATCTACCCCTGCAACCATGCACCATGACCTGAGAAAAAGCACCCCACCTCACACGCACTTGAACCTTAGCCTTGCCTGCCCTTCCAGAGAGAGGAACTTGACGTCTTACAAGTAATCATGTATTTACCAGTTTATAGTTTCCTGAAAATATTGTCAAGTAATACATGGACTTTTGATCACATCAGTCAGGGGAGGCTCACACATCTGCTTCAGCACAAATCAATGCCTGCCTGACATGAAGACCAGGTTTCCTGGTGTGGCTGACATGGTTAGCTGCCTCCCCAATATTCACTCCTTTCCTCTCCCTTTGTGCCGTGTGGATGGGATTGACATCTGTGGCTGAATCAGCTGGCTGACCACCAAAGATCCATGCTCCCTTCCACAGTATGGAGTGCATGCTGGAAAGCAGATACCCAGACACATCACACTCCACACTTCTCTTGACCTGCTCACATTCCATTCTCACCAATGAAATGTGAGCAGAAGTGACATATGTGCCATTTCTGAGCTAAAGTAGTTAAGAAGTGGAGATGTCTTCCCCAAGATATCTTTTTGCAGCAAACTTTGGAGCCCTGTGTTGAAGATGGAGGAACTCTAAGATGCTAAATGCCTGGGTCCCTGAATAACCTACTGGAGGTGAACCAATCATTAGGATTAGCAGCACCCATATTGGTCTATGACATGACTAAGAAATAAATGTTTATTGTACTAAGCCAGAGAGAATTTGGGATTTATTTGTTACAGCATCTAGCTCTCCCATAGTAATATAACATCCTTCCAAGCTCCAGGGATGGGTTCTGATTTGGTCCAGGGTTGGGCATGTATCCCAGGTCTGGGCCAATGAGTGGACAGTGTTCCTTCCACTAGCCATAGACATGTCTTCAGAAGCCGACATATTGCTGATGTCAGTCCAATTAAAAAAAAAGATTATGGGCCGGCCCGGTGGTGCACTGCTACAGTGCGCCGCTTGGGAGCGCGGTGGCGCTCCCGCCGAGGGTTCAGATCCCACATACAGACCGGTTCCCGCTCACTGGCTGAGCGAGGTGCGGGCGCAACACCGAGGGTTGCGATCCGTTGCTGGACACGAAAAAAGACAAAAAAAGGAAAAACAAAAAAGATTATTATTTTTTTCAAAGTTTTAAAGAACAGAAGCCTTCTCTCCCTTACTGCATGAAAAAAAAAAAAAAGATTATTATTTTTTTCAAAGTTTTAAAGAACAGAAGCCTTCTCTCCCTTACTGCATATGCATAAGAAAGCATGTAGTAAAGCACATTGCAATAGTCTGAGGAGGAAACCAACACACAGAGGAAAGAAGACCCAAGAGCAGCTGTAAACTGGAACCAGAGTGCTGATCAAACTATGCCTGAAGCATAATCTACATTTAGGTTTTTCAGTTTCGTAAGCTAATATATTCCCTTTATTTATAAGCCAGTTTAATATTTTTTATTAATAACTACTATATTCTAAGTATACTTCATTACATGTGAAACTCCTGTAGTCAATACAGAAAAAAATATTAAAACCAATTACAATATTAAACGTNCCAGAGTGCTGATCAAACTATGCCTGAAGCATAATCTACATTTAGGTTTTTCAGTTTCGTAAGCTAATATATTCCCTTTATTTATAAGCCAGTTTAATATTTTTTATTAATAACTACTATATTCTAGGTATACTTCATTACATGTGAAACTCCTGTAGTCAATACAGAAAAAAATATTAAAACCAATTACAATATTAAACGTAATTTAGAGTTTATAGAACCCCAAATATTAACATAGGATATGTAATTGGCACATCAATAAAATCTTAATCAAAATTCACAAATATTTATGCCTATATCAGTCAAAACAGGCTAGATTAAACTGCAGTATAACTAACCCCAAAATCTTATAACAAAAGTTTATTTCTTGCTCATGCTCCCATTAGTACTGACCCAGAATGTGTCCCATTCTGAGTCAACTATGTCTTACCTCCATCTTTCCTCTGGGCTTTGTCCACTGAAATAGCTTCTATCTAGAACTTCCCTGCTCTCATAACACATGGAAAAGACAAAACACAGTGAATCACATGCTGAATCTCAAAAACTTCTGTCACGTGCATTGGTCAGAGCAACCCTTGTACCCCAGAGCAGGGAAGTATAATTCTCCCCCAGGAGTGGCAGTGAATGTTTGGTTGGAAAAATATTCAAATATTTTACCTAAGTTTTTAATTCAAAAATTATTCAAATATTTTATTTGAACAATAAAAATCTGCCACAGTACCTGATTAATAAACCCTAAACTACCCAATGATATAATAATTAAAACTCAAAAGAATAATCAGACTCAACCTTACCATTTACTGGCCCACAGATCAGAATCTGAAAATGAGTTCATCCAAGATTAAAAGAAATCAGGCTGTCAATAAATAATTATTAAAAAGTCTCCTCCAAAACATTGTCTTTTCTAATATTTTGATAATTACTACAAGGTGTTGATCAGTAGAGGGTAGAACCAGAAAAAAATTGATGCATTAATGGAATTTGAGGAGAAACCTACCAACAGGAAGGAGTATGTCCATCTATCTGTACTATTCCAATATTTTATTTTACTGTTAGGGCCTCTCATCTATACAGGGTAGTGGTGATAGTAGCAGCTTACAGATGGTGTAGGACTGAAGAGGGGGATTTTACTGAGGATTTCAAAGTGCTAAACATAGTACAATATGATCTCATGGGGATATTACAACACCCTGATGCAGTAGGTAGTCTCATCTCTGTCTTACAGAGGTGAAGTTGATGTCCAAGGCTGCAGAGCTACTAAGTAGCAGACACAGATTTAAATGTGTACTCTGCCCCCAAAACCTGTACCTCCTACAAGTCAAGGTTTGCCAGACAGAGAGACAGGATCTGATCTCACCAAAATTGTGAGGAGATGAGCCCAAGCTTTCATCACTCTCCCTTGACCAATCAGTGCGTGTCCTTGGGAAGAAATCAGATACTCAGGGGGATAAAGCTCAATACATTCTCCTACAGAGGGCGCGAAGCCCTAGCAGTGACATCCCAGGCCTCCATGAGCAAAAAAAGCCAGCACTGGGGGCACAGAAGTCTTCCCACATAGAAGCCTTGCAACATGTAATGCCAAGGGCCACCTTACGACTAGAATTAAGGACAACAGAATGGCGGCAGAAAATGAAAGGAAATCTGCTCAGTGATCGAGGAAGTCTCATTTGGTGGAAAACTCACACAAGAGCAAGATTAAGGAGTCATGAGGCCAGGTGTTAATGTCTAAGAGAACAGGCACGACTAGAATTAAGGACAACAGAATGGCGGCAGAAAATGAAAGGAAATCTGCTCAGTGATCAAGGAAGTCTCATTTGGTGGAAAACTCACACAAGAGCAAGATTAAGGAGTCATGAGGCCAGGTGCTAATGTCTAAGAGAACAGGTTGGAGTCACAGCAGTGACAATAAGTAGAAAAGTGCTTAGACTTATCTCAGTATATGGTCAGCTGAAAGAAAATTAATCAGTGTACCCACTGCTCTCTATTTATATAGGGCACAGATCTGGGCGAGTCAGCTCTTCTGTGTGACTTTAACCCCATTGAGCCAACTCCTTACTGATAAGGCTGCACCTTCTGATTGATGATGGCTCTGGCTCCTGTGCAGCAGAGAGATTTGACATTGTTCACCAAGGTTTCACTACATGTCTGTTGCCAGTCTTTCATTTTCCCTGCAAATTATTCCATGTGATATATCTGCAACCTTCAAGTTTAGAGCATTATCACAAACATCTTATTCAAAGGAGATAGAAGACCTTTGGCTAATTCAATACCAATGCGGATGCCATTTTTCAGCTAAGAAAGCATTTTCCAATGTCTTATCTCATTTGAACCTCATGCCAATTCTGTGAAATAAATATTCTTGCTCTCACTTTATAGGTGAGAAAACTGAGGCTGGGGGCTGTTACCTATTTGAGCGAAGTCTCACAGCGAGTGGCAGAGGCAGAATTTGAATTTGGGTCTTCTGACAATGTGACACTGCCCTGAGGAAAGAAATTCATAAATAAGAGAGAACAACTGTGTTCACTGGCAGAGAGAAATGCGTTGGAATAAAGAAGAAGTTCCCTATGACAGGTGTAAAATTATTTCAAGGAGAAATGAAGACAAATTGGAATTAAGCTCTCTTTTAATTATACATTTACCAGTGATCTGTCATTGAGAAAGAACTAATACACAGAGTATCAATTCTCAGTAAATATAAATGGCAAATAAGGCATTTAATGAATTGCAAATGACAGTGTTTCTAAGAGTAGTTATCAATCACAAGTAAGGACCTTCCCATTTATTAATCACACATTTCATTTCAGCAGAGAATCTAACGGAATGGCTAAAGAAAATACAGGGATGGTGCAGATGGTGACTGGGGAAGGTAGGCATAAAAAATAAAACTTCTGCTTTATCCATTTCAAATGCGAAGGGAAGACAAGGCAGAAGGAAAGTATTTGCAAATGGGATTTTAAAATAGTCAAATAACTGATGAAACGTTAAGAAAACTGCAAATTCATCAACTGTAGGTTAGGTTCTTGAGCCAACTAACAACAAAAAAAAAGTGAAAAGGAAAGAATCTTGGCCGGGAGTAAAGAGCAGTTCAGAGAAGACAAAAGAGAAAAAGGCCAACTGCTGGAAGAGCGTCACCAAGGTTATGGAGAGGGCTCCTATATGCTCCGAGCTGCAAAATTATCTCCAAGAATGAGCCTATCAGTTCACTCAGTTCCAGGTATTTTTCCCTGGCCAGAATTTTATTCATAACAAAGGTTTAAAAAGAAGAAAATAAAAAGTACTCTCAGACTCCCTTTTCCTACCTCATCCTGCCAATCTATCAAAAAAATCAGTGAGTCTCTTTGGTCAACTGAGTGATTTTAATATTGTTATAAAATCTTAATAGTTTGTTCTGGATGTGCTAGTAAAGCCACCATGTAAAGGATGTGACTGAAAACCTAATAGTATCTCTTAAAGCTATTACAGAAGGCATGGATCAAGAAAGAAATATCTGTAGTCACAAAACTGGAAAAGACAGTCAGAGCTGCAAAGGAGGGCAAGAAATATCTATACATGGTTATTGTAATCAATCAAATGTAGACTCTCTTCTAATTTTTAGAGGACCAAACAATTTTACCCACTTATACCAGGGTAGAAATGTCCACAACCAACTCTGAAGCAAACCAAATTGCCATCTCTCTCAGTGAGCCTAATGATTCAACTTCTCATTCAAATAACATTGCATATTTATGAAGCTAGAGTCTAATTAAATTATATCAGTCATCAATCTGATTTTGCTAAACTTCCTTTTCACAGAACTATTAATGGAAATATGTGAATCACCAAATATGAATGTTTAAATATTGAATTATTAGCACTGTGCTTTCTAAACAAACTCTTATAAGTACACCAAGTTTCCTCCACCTCGCACACCCCCTTTCTCCTGAACACCTATGTTTTTTCACCCACAACCTTGCTTCTGCCATCCTGTCTCCCACCTACCACTCCCATAATCCAAATGGCAGGAAAGTGCGAACGAGCAAAACCTAATCTTGTTATTACTATGATTTCCTTCTGCTTACTCTCAAAACAGAAGCTTCATAAGGGAAAAATCAGTCACTTATAAAACTATTAAAAGAATCCTTCATCCAAAATCATTCACCAAGTGGAAGCTTCAAAAACATTAACTGAGGGTACCATGACAGCTCTGGCCTGGCCTTAGGCATCTTCTCCAGTGGGATCTGAATATTGGGCCTATCTTTTAGAACACAGCTTTCTATTTTAATCTCAGTGGTATTTAAAGAGCTCTATAGCAAAAACAATATTTACCACAGTGAAAATGAAATGAATCATTTCTGCATAGTGAAAAAGAAGCTCCTCAACTACAGATATTCAATTCCCACAAAATAAGGCACAAAACTTCCTGTGATTGCAAAGGATATGTACTGTCTAGCAGCTAAGAAATAGGTAAGGCAGAGTTCTCTTCCCGGTTCCACCCCTCTCGTACAGATGGCCTGGAAAAAGTTACCCTCTTCTTCCTGATTTCAAGCCTCAACTGTAGAATAGAATCATTCTATTTTCTCCAGTTTACCATACAGTATGCTACAAAACTCCTCTTGTACTGTAGCTTAGAATATTCTTAAAATACAGAGTTTATCTAAAATAAGTATGATTCTGAAGTCCCCCTCCTCAGGATAGAAAATTATACCCTTGGTTCCTGTCATTTTATATTTCATATTCATCTTACACTGGCATTATAATAAAAATAAACATTCAAAACTTATAAAAACATGGCTTTATCTCTCTTTTAAACAGTTGAACCACTTTAAACCTTTACACCTGGTTCAAAGAAAATTCTAAAAATTATAAAATGCAAGTGATCATTTTGAGGGAAAAAACAAAGGGGCAATTAGTAAAAGTCATTTTTTAAAAAAGCTGCAGAATCCAAATGAAATTCCTCAGAGGATTTATGTAATACATTGAATAATTTTGAAACACACAGCTAAAACTAAAACTGAAGGAGGGCCCTTCAAGTATCCAAAGATATAAACAAGCACACATTTTATAAATACACACTCATGACTTTTTACTGGCTTACTCCTCTCTTTCAGTACAAGCCATTCTCCTTTGCCACAAATGCACACAAAGATCTGGGTTTCTTAACATGGGCTTTTTTGGTGTCCAACCCACTGAGCTCAACTAAACCTCTGGAACCCTTGGACACACTGGTCAAATGTACGCTCAGGTGCAACTGACATACCTGCACTGTCCAACAACAACGAACAAGTTTATTTAATAAATTTTCATATATATGGAAGTGACTGACTAATAGCATTGATTAAAACCAACCAGGCATAAGGGCTGCTGGCATTCAACATCCAAAGTTCCCAAAATATAGCATAAACCCAGCCCAAAAACCTACTCTTCTGCTTTTTAACATTTCTGGTTAGAGACATCTATCTTTTTTTTTTTTTTAACAATTCATTTTCTGGTTTCCCTACATACATTCTCTAGAAATCCCACTACTCCTTTGCATGGGAAGGTTGGCAAAAACATTCATGTCTGGGATTCTAGAAAACCAAAAGACAAAAGCAGCTAGCAATATTAAAGTGCTCTCTCACAAAGCAGCTGCTGATTCTGTTTTTGTTTGGGTTGTTTTTGTCATTGTTTAATCTGAAAAACATTAGTTTTCTTAGAAATGGCCACCAGATCAAAACAGTCAAAAAGATGTCAGAGCTCCTGTATTCTCCAAAGAGAGTCCGCACCCTGTGATGAAGTCTCCCCACTAATCGCCTTTCACAACTGGAAATCTCTCACCTATTGCTGCTACAAAGGCCAGAAATCACAGGCAGAAAGCAAGTTCACAGAACTAGGTGCAAAGACAACCCCATACCTGCAAAAGCTAAGAGGAAGCCATATGTTAAAATATACACAACCGTGAAAGTATCCCTCAACGGTAGCACTTGGAGCCAGCCACCCTGCTAACTCCCTACTCTTTAATCAAAATGATCTCCTTCTTCCCGTTTCTTATGTCCAGGACTCGCATTGCTCCCCACTGCCTGTGACCACCCCCAGAGATTCTGATTTAATTGGTTTGGGGTGGAAAATTTTTAAGCTCTCCAAGTGATTCTGTGCAGCCGTGTTTGAAAGTCACTGTATCTTCTCTTAACTTGTCCACTGCCCTCTCCCTAAAACTAAAAAGCAAACCAAACAAAAGGCTAGATCTGAGGACCCATGAGGCCCCCTCTTATTTAAATGACACAGATTATTCAATTATGCAACTAGCCAAATATTTTGTTGCAAGACACAAGTGATTTGGATATTAAAACAAAGTTGAAGATGAGTGAACAGGACTTGGTTTAAGATGTTGGACAAAAATGAAAGATTCAGAAAGTTGCGGCTGGCTTTCCCTGCCTTAAAAATATGCTGGTGAACTTGGGCAAGTTTACCATCACAGTATATTGTTTAGAAAATGGAAATCTGAATCCAGCACCATCCACTGGTAAGCTGTAAGTTATAATTAGCTTATGATTTCAGGCAGTAAAGCAATGAAGTATCTCTAAGTCATTCATTCAACAAAGACTTGTAGAGTTCCCCCAAAAAAACTAAAATCATAATGTGATGGAAAACCACACTGCAGATAACTCTGCGGAGAAAATGAAAGACAAAGACATGACCAGCCCCTATCATAAAGAGAGGCTTACTCATATAAATTGCAGCAAAATTCCTCTTTACTCAGAGTTATATGAAATCATTTCTTTAAATTAAGGTGTCTTCTATCCAAAATCTTATTACCTTTTATGAGCTCTGGAATGCCCAGGCAATGCTATGTTCCACTTTAATTTCTGGATAGAAAAAAAATAAGGCAGTGAACTGTTCAGATTAAGTTCCTGGGATTTGGTGTAAAGCGGATCAAGGCTTGGATTCCAGCTCTGCACTGAAGCTGAGAGGCCTGGAGCAAACAACTAACATGTCTCCAGAGCCCTCATCTTTAAACCAAGGCAATAATAATCCCCCACCTCACAGAGGTGTGAGAATTAACTGCAATAATGCATGAATATTAAATAATCTTGACTGACATTATTACTTATTGTTGTCATTATAAATTATCTCCATTCTACGGATGAAGAAACTGAGGCACAGAGAGGTTAAGTATCTTGTCCACAGCCACACACAGCTGGGTAGTGGTAGAGCCAAGACTTCAACCTAAATAATGTGGTTCCAGAGTCTACACTCTTCGTACCTCCCTAGCATTTTCAATCTATAATTTCTAGAATTTATAATAAGCCATTAAATTTACACAGCTCTGGGCCGGCCCGGTGGCGCACTGGAGAGTGCGCCGCTTGGGAGCGCAGCGGCACTCCTGCCAAGGGTTCGGATCCCATGTGGAGACCGGTTCCCACTCACTGGCTGAGCGCAGTGCGGGCACAACACCGAGGGTTGTGATCCCATTGCTGGTCCCCGGTACGGGCGCAACACCAAGGGTTGCGATCCCATTACAGGTCAGTAAAAAAGACAAAAAGGAAAAAAAAAATTTACACAGCTCTTTGCTTCTTATAGAAGCTTACAAATATGTCATCTTATTTGAACATCACTAGCCTGAAGGAAGCCAAAACAGAGATAGTTGTGGTTTCTGTCTTATATTTGAGGACATTAAGGCTCAGACCCTGCCAAGGATACCATGTTAATGAGCAGCAAAGTTGGAACTCAAAACCCTACGTCCTGACTCCCTGGCCAGCATCATATATTAAAATATACTTAACTTTTGAATTGATCACACCTAAGAAAAATATAAGAGCCTATCTTCAAGGTGGATAGGGCTTAAAACACTGCAGAGAGCACTTTCCTCTTAGGAAAATTATTAGCAATTGTCAAGTCTGCATAATGAGAAGTTATGATATGGTCAGGCAAATTACTCTGAAAGCAGTAGAAGGAAACTAATGGTCATGTTCCAGACATCTTGGAAGCAGTCTGTAAATTCTGGAGAACACCAAGGATTCACTTAGAAGGTCAACTAAGATGTAACTCATTGTATTGTATTAGGTATCAGAGTATTTTCTTGAAGGTAAAACCTTAGTGACTGAGATTACCATCACTCAAGGGCAGGAAAAGAGATCTGATATACAGATCATGAGGCCCTTTGAAAGCCCTAGATACATAATGCTTTTTACCTTGACATTTCCCATCCTCTTATGATCCATCTACCCGGTATTTTTCAGGTCTAAGAAACAAAGATACAATGCTGCTTCATGGGTAAAATGACATCTGTACTGGTGTTTGAATATTGCAACACTATCAACAGAATGCTTAAATCACTAGCATCATATGCATTTAGGCAAATGAAAAGTTTTGCTCGGGATTTCAGACTGTGCCCAGCAGGAATGATGTTGGATGCACTGATTTCTGTGCCAAGTCTAGTGGCTGGAACATTGGCTTGGACACATACACACAGCTCAGCAAGATGGTTGGCAAAGAAAGTTGGAAGAGAGGGCAGTGCTTTTTATTCTTATTTCTGTTTTTACTAACAACAAAATCACATGCCAGGCTGAGACACAAGCCACTTCTCTGAGTTCATGTCAGTCTTTGGGTAGCACTGTTCTCTACTGGGTAAAAATTGAACCTAGAAGCAAGATGTGCCTTTTGAAACCATGGAGACTTCAGTTTGGGCATTTGGATCAGATCTTTGCTCTCAGAGTTGCAAGAGGCAAGGAGTTGTAGGAAACTCTTTGAGATCCTCCAAAAAGAATTTGTTCTTGAACTGTGATAGGAAAAGTTATTCTAACTGCACAAGGGATAAATACAGTAAAACTGGTGAGCATGGAAAAAGTAACCTGCCCATCTGCAGCTCCAAGGCTACGGGGCATACACCTGAAGTACATTCTGCATCTTCCTAACAATCAGCATTTCCCTAACAGTAGACAAAGGTGACGGTGGACTTAATTGCCCATCTAATATACAAATTTCCTTCATATTGGTATTTGAAAGCTCAGAAAATAAATTTAGAAAGATGAGGGTACTTCAAAAACTCGTGGAAGAATAGAAGTAAAAGATAATATGAATCTTTCCATGAACTTTTTGCAATACCCTCATATGTCTTAAAACACATTAAACACATGTAAACCTTAAACCCTCAAATTGGAAATATATTTTTTTTCTGAGTTTAGAGGAGTATAGGTTGAAACTTTTTTTTGCAAGAATAGAAGTGAAATGAGGGTACACCATTTGTCACATGCTGCTACTCAGGTCATTGTGGTTCAACAGGAAGAGGTCTGTTTTCCTTGCTCTTGTTCCTACCCCACTGTACTAAATCATCTGTTTATACGTCTGTCTCTCCCAAAAGACTATGAGTTCCTCAAGGGCAGGAAAAATATTTTATTTCTCTCTGTAGACTCAGTGCCCAACAAAGAGCTTGGCTTAGGCTGTTTAAGGTATATTCAGTAAGTATTTGTTTAACTGGACTGAATTACGGGTCCAGAAATCTAGTATGCTTTTCTGATGCTGCCACTAAACTCAGTGTTTGCAGATCAAACACAAAGTCCCACTCCCTCCATCTATAAAGGAAGTTTCACAAACATCTTTGTCCTGCCTCCTAGGTTGTGGAGTCAGCTAAATGTACCCATAGCATCTGCAAATACATTTGACAAAACTGAAATAAACCTTATGTATAACCTCTACACCTTATTTGCTTCTGCCCAAGGATAGAGAACAAGGCAGGTGGAACTGTCTGCCATCCTCTAAGTTTCAATGTGACATATTTCAAACTTAATCAACATTCTCCACATTTGCCTCTTGGCTAAAGTGTCACCACCTCAAAGAAGTCTTTCCAATCACCCTTGGAAAATAAGGCCCCTGGGCACTCTCTAGCAAGTTACCCTGCTTTATTTTCTTCATACCACAAGTCAATGTCAGGAAGTACATGACCCTATACATTTATCTCCTCCAGATTGTGAGCTTCATGTGGGCAGGGGCCTTGTCTGTGTGGTTTATTGCTGCCTCCCCTTCACCTAAACTAGTAGGCACTCAACAAACAGCTGTAGAATGAATGGATGGGTGATAGTCACCAAAGGCAAGTACTTATAAAAGGCCTGGTTTTATTTTCAGTTATCTTGAATGAAAACTATGTCGGCATTAACATGTAAATAATTTAGTGATGCAGGAAAAGACCACCACATCTGACAGGTATTAAGAGATATGCAGTATGGTATTATTTTCAGATGGAAGACCCCAAGCATGTGGAATGGCACTGAAGCTTGTCAGCTCTGGGGCTTCACAATGTTAACAAAATATTTGGAGAACAAAACATTTGGAGAAAGGGTAGGCATAGGATTCAGTATTCCAAGCTCATGAAACCACTTTGTAGTCATTGATAACCAGCCACAGATACTTGGTCATCTTTGTCTCCATTAATAATCCACTGTCAGGAGTCTATGTGTGTCTGTCAAATGGTGAGACTCAATATTTTCAGGAAATTGAGTGTTTCTAGGATTTTATTCATCATTCCTTCTATACACTAGGTACTCAATAACTATTTATTAACTCAATCTGATTGATCTAATTTAAAATATGCTTTGAAAAATGTTAACTAGAGTAATGCCCCACGGAACCAGCTTTAAACTTCCACAAAAAATATATATGAATTTGGAACAAATACTATACTCCTAGGAATCAAAATTGCAAAGAAAAGTAATTCTTAAGAAGATTTATATGACTAAATGTTAATTCCTTGAATGGTACCTTTTCAAATCCAATCTAAAATGTCCAGTATGTTTTTAATCTAATATAATCCAATGAGCTTTAACAAGCAAAGTAGTTCCCAGTAGAACCAAAACCCAGTATTCAATTTTTGTAAGCTTCTGTGTAAAAGAGTGAGCTGAACTAATTTTTTTCTGAATTTTTTATATTTAATCAACAATATCATTGCCAAAGAAAACCACTTTTGAGAAGTCTCTCTATCCTGGTTTATAACTTATAATCAAAAAAGAATTTTGCATCTGATGGGCTTTAGTGTGTAACATTATACTGTCATATTTTTATGCTATAGTTAAAAGTAAAAGATAGTTTCCATTATAAAAATTTTCCCATAGTCTGGTTACCCAGTGAAAAACATTTTCCTATAAAAATGGTCTTTCCAATTCATAGGTTAGAAATTATTGTGGGTAATTTTTTTAAAGAACATCAAATAAGTTTTGATTAGCTTCAGATAACCTTCCGCATTTATCTAGTCACATCAATAAGCTTAAGGTGTGTATACAGGATAGGGCGGTATGATAATAATGTACCACACAAACAAGGAAATCACAAAACAACAACAATAACAACACAAAACTTGGGACTTGAAACCCTGACAACTTATCCTTATCCAGTTGGGGCGATATAGATTGATTTCAGCTACAGCCTGTTCTAAGCCACATGAAAAAATGGAAATGGGGCATAAATATAAGGTCCAGAACAATCCAGTGAGCTTGAAATATCACAGATATATCACAGTGGATCTTAACAAAGATGCACCTTAGCTCTGGACTTAGACCCTTGATCCTCCAGGGGAAAAATACTTGGAAATCTGATCTGTCCTGACAGGGCGAGGCAATCCTCCATGACCTTGCCAAAGCCCTGCTGTGCCTGTGTCTCAGAGGCCAGCACACTTCACCCTGAACTGTGAGCTTCCTATAGTTGTAGACTTCACTTTCATTTTCCCTTAGAGTCCTGGTTTAAGGAACTTCTCTGTCTGTTCTGTACTGAAAACTGGAAACTACCCAAATGTGAACCGCAGGGGACTAGTTCAAAAAATGTGTACATCCAAACGATGGAAGTTCTGCTGCCTTTAGAGCTTCCTATAGTTGTAGACTTCACTTTCATTTTCCCTTAGAGTCCTGGTTTAAGGAACTTCTCTGTCTGTTCTGTACTGAAAACTGGAAGCTACCCAAATGTCAACCGCAGGGGACTAGTTCAAAAAATGTGTACATCCAAACGATGGAAGTTCTGCTGCCTTTATAAAAACAATGGGTTAAATTGATATGTACTGACAAGAGAAAAGGTCTGAGGTATATTATTAAGTTTTAAAAAGAAGAGGCAAGTTGCTCTAAAAAGTCATAAATCTATATGCATGTACATGCTAATATGTACATGGGAAAAAATCTGCAGGACTTTACACTGAAAGATGAATAATGGTCATCTGCAGGTAGTGTATGACAAAAGAAAAAAAACTTTCACTTTCTATATGGTACATTCTTGTAGTTTTTAAATTATTTATTGTGTATTAATTTTGTTATCAAAAAAATTCTAAAATAATGAAAAAAATAGTAATAAGCATTTTAAGACATTATATAATGAACATACGAGGGTGAATCAAGTCTGAACACATGGGTGAACCCCCATAATATCTATCACTGAAATTCAGAAGTCCGTGAACTGATGAAATTGCATGAAAATTTTTATGCATGTGTGCATTTTCTGGAAAGAGGCCTCATACCTTTCATCAGATTCTCTCAGGGGCCTGGTACCCAAAAGAAGGTCACGAACTGTGACCCTAGGAGAAACCAAGATAGTTGCTCCAGCCCTCCGTTTTTATTATCATTTTATCATGAAACATTTTATTACTCCTTAATTTCATAGTTCCCGCCAAAAGTAAAGTCTATAGTAAAAGCTGTAGTTCTTAGTCTCTACTCTCATTTAAAAGGACTTCCTTTGACTTAAGAGCAGTCCTAAGAACAGAACAAACAGTCACAACTTGCTGCTGAAACCCTGATTGTTCAGGGCTTGAGGACAATTGTCCAAGGCACAAACAGTTTTACTTTCTCCACAGAGATGAGAGATTTGCGAAGGGGGGGGGAGGGTAGAGGAGTGGGGAGGAGGAGAGAGGGAGAAGTCATGTTTGCATTTGAATTAAGGGGACAGAGTTGGGTGAGTTGGGTTAATTTAATCAGTAAAACAAGATTCAATAAAACATCATCTGTCAGCCCTAAATTGTTCGAAAGAATCTTTAATCATAAATGTGCATTAAAATATACAGCAAAACTCTTGTTGCTATGCTCTGTATTAATACTGCCAAAATTGGGGTTAGGGTTTATGTAAAAACTTGGCTTCTGGTAACTTTTTTAAGCTGAATATGCCCCAAATCCCTGGGAATTACATTAGTCCACAAACTTTCACCATCTCTATCTTGACTCCACTGACATTCTCCAGAATCAGATCCAGTACAGAGTTTAAGATCAAGTGTAGATCAATAACAATTTGTTATTTAAGTGAGGAGCCATGGGTTATACCTGCACTGGCAAAATGAGGAACATTATTGGTAAAAATTAGGAATAATACTCTACTTTCCAAATGTGCTTTCCAGGTGGTTTATCACTGTCAAAATAGGCCAATTGTGGATTTAGTATGCAATTAAAGTGTCAGATATCCCAGAGTTCTAGTGCTGACATTACCTAACTGTGCAGGTTTTACAGGCAAAGAAATTAAAGGAGTTCACATAACCCACCAAAGCCCATTGCTAACCACCGTCACCTAATTGTATTGATATCTGCCATATGCAAAGCATAGTACGAAGCACTGTACAAAACAGAAATAGGTTCTGCAGGACTTTTACAGCTTAGCTTGAAAAATAAGATATATACCGCAAAGACAAGAAACATATAATAAAATGCCAAAATGATGGTAGTTAAAGATAATACCATATCATTGGAATGAAATGACATAAAGAAATCATGTCTCCAGGAATGATCAGGAGTGATCATGGAGAAGTAAGGGTTTAAATAAAATTTTAAAGAGTTTGATTTTGATATTCAAAGTAGAGTATGAGGATTTGCAGAGTGTGGCAACATTGTGGCCAAAGGTTGGAAGGTGGAAATGCAAGGGTAGGCCGGCAAGAGCATGAGAAGAGCAGAATGAATAAACAAGTTAGGCTGAATGGACCAGTCCTGGATAGGACGACAAAGAGGCCAAAAAAGTTAATGAAATAATAACGAACATGTGTTGAGCTCTTGTTCTACTTAAGGCACTCTAAATGCATGAGTTGATCAAATTCTCACATGAGGTAAGTAACCCTAGTCTATGAGTAAGAAAACTGAGTTACAGAAAGGTTAAGTGGCTTGCTGTCATTTCACCCAGCTAGTAAGTGATGCAGGATTTGAACCCAGGCAGGTCTCACTCAGTACCTGGACTCAGAGTCCCCACATTCTTCTGACTCAAGAGTGGGAGGTCCTCAATGGCCAACCTAAGGAATTTGGGCTTCAACTCAGGTGTCAAAATTGGGAGCTAAGTATCTGATAATTCATTGATAGTGCTTATAAGCATGGTTCACCTCTACTCAAAATCCTCCTGTACAAGTATTGCATTATCTGATGATTTTCCCAAAAATGTTAACTGATGGTAACAAATATTCATTGACAAGTCCCTTGATTATAGTATTTAGGTATTATAAATTGCTTAATCCTGCCTTTATTGGTAGAGTCCTTTGTGTTGGAATTCCATCATCATGTCTTGCCTTTTTAATCCTCAGGACTTAATTTTACCTGCTATTCACGTATCACCTTTGCTAGAAATACAACAAGTCATATTAACAAACACAGCGAGGTATGTTTATTTTCAAATGTTCCCTGAACATATATAACCTTTCTGAAAGGATGGCCACTCTTGTCAAAAAATACATTCATCCTTTAAAAATTAATTTCCCCATCTTAGGTTCAGGTCTTAAAAATCAGTTGGGTTCTTCAGTTACAGATGACATTGGACCCTCCTCCTAGGAGAACAGGGGCAAACTCCTCCTCTGAATACCCACAGTAGCTAAATGACTTCTCCCACTGTGGAAAACCACAGACAACTGTCTCCTAATGATTTCCTGCCCAGCCCCCAGCCCACAAACCAAAAAATTAGGTTAAGAAATAGGAAGGAACAGTGGAGAGACCTTGGTGCTTACAACCACCTTGCCAGCGGCTACCAGACAGGGAGAGGATGTTTCAGTTTATTTTCCTAAGCCAATCAATGGTGAAGTGGCATGGACAAAAAGAAAGACACAACATGGCCGTGAAAGACTATTTTTCCAGATAAATGGCCAGATATCAGATTCTGTAATAAGTACTTCCACCTATCAAAATACACACGCGTGCGCACACACACACACACACACATTGACTTTGGGGGTGGGGATGAAGATATAGATCTTAAAAACACAAGGTAATATTCAAAAACCCTTATGGATATCATAAAATATTGAAACTTTGAAGGATCTTTGGAAATCAACTAATCCAGACATTAAAAACCCAGGGTCCATGAATTATATACATATATACACACCAGAGGTGTCTGGTTGGGCCTGCAGTTTTTTAATTGAATCAACATTTTAAAGTAGAGAAAGTTCACATAAAAATCCAGATTTGTAGCTTCTCTTAAAAATTGGAAGACCTGGCAGCATTGGGCCCTTTTGCTCAAACGGTAATAGTGAGCTGGAGCTGAGTAGCAGCTGCCACCTTTAGAAAAGGTCTGAACTGTCAGTTTGCCACAGTCCCCACCACTCCCTCTTGTTCTGGAATACAAAGACTGTGTATCCAAAAATTAAATAAAAATAGGAGAGAGCTTAACGCTTACAGTCACTTTGCTTTACTAGTTTATTGTACCTGCAAATTCCTGCAGACATTTGAGTTTACAAGCTCTGTTCTAGTCCAGCTCCCTCATTTTGAGAGGAGCAACTCAGCCATGTTAGTAAAGTTACTTACAAACTCATTCCATTAAAGTCAAATTTTCATACAGGAGAGATTATGGACTAATGACAACTGGAGAGTATGCACACTAAATTTAGGCTGTGGAACAGTACACGGCTAAAATCTGTGAAGAAATGTTGAAATCTCAATGACATTATTTACACATTGTCCACCACCAGCCCCCCCCACCCCAACCCCCACACACAAAAGGCAATGAAAGACTCTCAAGTTTTCAGAATAAATTTACTACCTAGTTTGGCTTGGTATAGACAGTTTTAAATGTTCCCAAATTTTAGATATGGCTTCCCTTTATTTTGAGCACATAATTTATTGAGAAGTCATACAAAATGCTTACTATAGACATGCAAATACTTATAAAAATGACACTGGATGAAAATATAGAACAGGAGGGAAAAAAACAAATGTTTCTTTTTCAGAAAGTGTAACTGAAAAATTAGAAGGGAAGTAACTAAGATTTATTGGATGATTGCATGTACAGGCACTTTGCATACATTACCTCAATTAACCCTCACAGCAGCCCAAAGCAGGTAGCATTATTATTCCCACTCCACAAGTAAAGATACTGTGCACAGAGACACTCAATAACTAGAAGATGACCTGGCTATTCAATCAGGGATCACACCCAGATTTAAACATTGATGAGTACATTTGTAAAGTTTGTGAGGGCAGGGAATGTGGCTTGGTGGTGCACAGGGCCCTACCACACAGAAGGACTTCATTGATATTTGTTGTGTAAGCTTGCCCATCACCAAAGCCCACCAACTGCCATGTACAAGGACTTTTATAAATGTCATCATTCAAACACCCCTAACATGCAAAAGTAATTCCTTTAGACAGGTTCCTAAACAAGGTTAAGGAAGCTTTGATTCTTTCTGTTACATAGTCAAGAACCCCTAGGCAGGTGTTTACTAAGAGAATTAATAAAATCTCTTTTCTAAATAAATTTCTCCTTTAGGATTATTATAAAAGTTAGTAATCAAGGATTTGGCTGAATACATAAGCCAAAAGCATGTTTGCTAATGAATAAGAATAATAACTAAAATCGAAATAAGTAATTCAAGAATGAGAGCTTTTGAAGAGTCAGGAATTTGATTAAAAATTCACTTGCTCTTTTTTTCTGTAATGAAACAGTTCTTTAACCACAAGACAGCTTTTATAATAATGCAGAAGAGTATGGTTCCAAGTAAAACATTCCCCCCCATTTTAATCATGGCTATTATTTTTGAAAATGAAAATGGCTGAGGTCATTGTAATCTATTTTAGGGTTTGCATGGGTTGGTGGTATTTTTTCTTGGCTTTGAGCTCTCCACGTTACCAGCTAAATGTTATGGGTTTTGCTATGTGCCCTTTCAAATCCCATTCTTTTTAATAATGTACTTTATACACATAAATTAGAGTAAATTCCACTTTCTTTTCTAACAACTCCAGATGGGGTCCACACATTCAAGAAGACTAGAACTTGCCTCTTTTTTTTTTTTAATTAAGTATGTACTTCAGAACAACTATGTTTCTATCTGCATAAAATGCTGCATGGATGTTCAAATGCTGAGAAATTAGTGAAACCATAGGATTCATGTGGTTCTTTTCACCAAACTGAAATATGAGGATAATACCTGTGTACCTACTCCTTCCAACTTACAGACACAGATACAGAAACAAAAGTCCATCTGGATAGAGTTCTATACCTACTGACACCTATGGAGGAGAGAGTGTCTGTATATAGATAACCATCCGGGACACACCAGTGAAACTCTCTGTCTCCTGTAGTACCCAGCAGACAAAATTAGCAAATATCTAAAGGCACTAAAATTACACAATCAAGCCTCCCTCTTGATGTGATTAATATTTCACTGACTTTCTGAACTCAGCTTGCTTTTTTGTTATAATTTGCTATCAGATCACACAGAACAGCCCAAGATCCCTCTAAATAGGTCCTATCCAGCCACATGTGAGAGAATTACTTTGCAATACATACATATTGTGGAGATCTGGCTATTAAAATGTCTTAAGCTCTGTTTGTTTGTTTATTTTTTTAAAAGTCAACTTGCAAGGCCAATGTAATAAGATGCTGTAGCTTTTATGAAAGAGGTGAAATAATTTTAAACACAGACACACAATGAGTTTATTTATTTAGAAACTTGTTAAATAGAGTCTGGGAATTCAAATATTCAATGTTGACATTGTACAGAACTGGCCAGGAGCCAGAACCCAGTCTCCAGAGGGACCCATTGGACAAGGAATTCAGGCCTTTCTCTCCTCCTACTTGAGCTAAATAGGTAGAAGCCATTAGTTATACCTACAGCAATATCTGAACCACACTCAAATAAGCTGCCCCAGTCAGGGCACTTCAAAGGAGGGTAAGTGTGTTTAGCTTTTTAGTGCTGAACCAGAGCAATGTGTCACACTTTTGAAAGAGTTTTGTAAACAGTTTCTTCCCTGTGTAGAAACAGCTCTGGAGTTTCTTGTATGGCATGTAAGCAAGGTAATTAACAAGGATTATACTTTTTTCATGGGGGGGGGGGCTGATAATACCAATCTGTGTGCAAACCAGGGATCTGAAAGGAGAAGCACAATGCTTCTCTCTTCCTGTCTCCCTCTCTTGTTGGATCTGTTTGTCTCCTTTTTACCCTCTTCCTCACACTTGTTCTCACTTACAGAGCCAATTTCCTTGAGAACTCCCTGGTAAACTCAGAAGGATAGAAGATTGGGAAGGCGGGAAATCTAATTTTAGAAAGAAGATGGTGGCTAATGGAGTGGGGAAGTAGAGAAGGGACTAGTGATTCATACTGGGCCGCCCGGGAGAAAAGAAAAGCAGGCCCTATAGACCATTTTAGAAAATGCCTAAACAGTGGCTTCCAGCTGAGGAAGGGTTAACCACCACTCCAGAAAAATGTGCCTGGCATCAGTGCAGTGTGACTGTCCCCTCCCGCCCCATCTCCATTCCCCCTCCCCAGCCCTTCTCTCCCCTGCCCTAGGAGACTAGGAAGGGGCCTGCTCTGCTGGGTAGAGTGAATGAGTGAATGTGTGCCTGCCCTCTGACAAGGGTCTTCCTGAACCCAGGACGTGTGAGTGTGCGTATGTGCGTGCACGTGTGTGCATGTGTGTTTACACTGCCAATGCAAACCCGGCTCCGAGAGAAGCAGCGCGAAAGGCACGCAGCACCTCTGAGGTTGGAGAGGGAAGTAGAGTTCTGGCCAAAGCTTGGAGCCCTGAGCTGAGCAGCCTGAGCAGGGAGGTTTGGGGGGACGCCCTGAGTGAGCACTGCCTCCCTCCTCTCTGGGGCCTCCCAGCCCACCCCCACGCCCCATCTGGGGCCACTTTCCACACCAGGAGCTTGTGAGCCGACGGGTGGGAGGGTGGACTCGGCTCTCCGGCACAGGGCTCGTGCAGACGCTGGGTACCCTTGGGAACGGGGGAAGAGCTGGTGGCCAGAAGATGACAAGTCACGTTTGTCCATCTCACGGCCCGCTTCCAGCAGAGGCAAGGCGCAGGGAGGTGCGGGGAGAGGGGACCAAGCCAGGCATACCGGCGCAACTAGTCCGCGCTCTCTTGGCCTCCTCGCCGGGGGAGGTCGGAGGCAGGCGTCCCCAGCTGTGGCCTTCCTGCCCCAGGTCACGACTGCAGCCTCGGATAACCTGGCCCCAATTTACAAAAATAAGATAAACTCCCAAACCGTAACATATTTAAAGAGAAACTGCTTACAGACCTTCAACTTGGAAAGAAAAAAAAGAAAGAAAGAAAGAAAGAAAAGAAGGCAAAAATGCATTGCAATGCCATGTTAACATCTATTCAATCAGTATCCTGCGTGTTGAATGTCGGCGGAGGAGTCCGGGCCTCGGGGCGCAAGGAGAGGCCTCGGCTCAGAAAGCCCGAGAGCGAGGCTACCCGTCATCAAAAGACACACTCACCTACATTCATTCACACCCTCACACGCACGCCGTCGCCAAGACCTGCGACTCCTCAAATCCTACAAATAAAAACCTGAAAAAGATGCCTGCTTTCCAGCCTTCCTGCCTCTGCAGCTAATGAGCCGTCCCCCGTCCACGGTGCTGGGGATGAGCGGGGAATGAAGGGAATGAAAAGCCTAATTAACCTTCCTCTAAACACAGACTTTTTTTTTTTTTTTTTTAACACGTCAAAATGCTGCGGGAAGACTGCTCTCCGAGTGCCAAATGCAATAAAGACGTCCTAAGCCGGGGGAATGGTCAAGTAATGGCAAATAAACCGCCTTCCTAGAAGGGGCCTCGGCCTCCGTTGGGAGAAGGTTTTTCCTCTTGAAAAGCAGTCGAAATAAGCAAATAAACGTATATTTAAAACAAACAACAACAACAAAAAAATGCTCTGTTTTAATCTGGAATTCTTAAAGATGAAGGAAAGCCCACGTAGGTGGGCATATAGAGAGCGAATGCCTGAATCTGGGCACACGTTTTCTTTTCATCTTAGGTACTGAGCTGCTAAGATGAGGAGTTTAAAAACTGGAGGGAGGGTTGGCATCTACATTTCCGACTTCAAAGCCTGTTTTTAAACAGAGATCAAGTGTAGAACTAACAAGTGCCCCCCTCGCTGCGGTCTCGCTAATCGCATCGCCTTCTGCGTCTTTACGAGACTTCTGGGGGGCCGGTAGCTAAGGGGGTTACTCGATGCAACTCATTTATTGCTGTGATTGAAATCCTGCCGGTTGTCACTTCGGGGAAGTGGGATGGGGGTTTTCTTCGGTGTTTGGGGCTCTAGACATGCTGGTCAGACACAACCTCGCTTCCTTCCCGTCCACCAGGAGAGTTGCAACTGGCATTTCTGGCACGGCCCAGTTGCTATCCTAGCTGCCCAGGAAAACGGCTGGGAAGTCTCCCAGCGCTGCCGGAGTGGGCTTGGCTTTTAGTTTTATTTTCTTAAAGATGGAAATACAATCCAGGGGCTTTAGACTGTGCAAATATCAATCTTCTTGCTTTTCCCTTTATTTCTTAATTAAATTTTTAAATCCTCCCAAATGATTTACAACGAATTTATCGGTTTCAACTATTATGTAAAAAACAAGCCCTACAAGTTGGAAACTGGGTTGTGCACTCGGTCTTGGTGTAACTTCAGTGGGTATTTTCAGGGTCTATGGTCTCTGGTCTCGGTCCACGGGCTCCTGTAGCACAGCCAAGACCAAGTCAGGACTTAGGGCCACCAAAGAAACTGACAAAAAGAATAACAAGCCATCTAGAAAACAACTATTTCTATGTGATTTGTTTCCATTGCAATGTTTTCTTTTGCCATGATAAAGGTAGATTTGTTTTTTAAAGTATGCTGGTCACAACGCCTATTCCTAACCCAGAATAAGAAAAAAACCGGTGCAAACAGCAGCGAAGTTTTCGTTGGATGGTTGCACCGCAGGGGTCACCAACCATCTCCGCCACGCGCTACTCGGGGGAAAGGAAATAGCTCTTAAAAATAGAAAAATCCGTAGTTTTAATATGATTTCCTTTATTACCCAGATTGTAACTGAAGAATTGCACAAAGCAGCGCTTCTGTCTGAGAAAGGCAGCTGCGGCAGCAACAGCTGGAGCAGTGCAAGCGGGAACCTGAAACTCAGCAAGAAAAGTTTGCTGGAGTTGGGATCTAGCTATCAGTAAGCAGCAGCGGCATCCTTAGAGACACTGGAGACAAAATAAATGGGTCTCTCACCGGTCGAATGACAAGTATCATCAGATCGGAGATGAGGCTCGGTTTCTAGATGTTGAGTGGACTGTGCATGCGGGAATATTTTAATACAGCAGCGTACAGCTTGCTTGGCAATTAAAATAGCTGGAAAAGTTGCTCAAGAAAAATTCAAAGGGTTTTGTGTTCTGCTTTCACTTCGGCGGATACCCGGCAATGCGGCGCGGCGCGGCGCGAAGCCTTAGGCTTTCATTTCACAACTTGGGCTTGGTTGAAATAGGCTCCCGCCCCTCCCAAACCCTTCCCCCTCCTCCACCCACCTTTAGTTGGAATTGAAGACCCCAAGCCTCCAAGCATATGTACATTTATTCGCCCTCAGACGAAAATAAAGACATCGGCCTCATTTTAAAGCAAACAGAAAAAACAGTTCCACTGGTGCGCTTCGATCCTGTCGCGGAGAAATGAAATGAACAACATCCAAAAGAAAACGGATGGACCGATGACCCAAAGAGCCCTATATCTAGGTTGATCCCTAAGACCCAGGCAAAAGGAAACGTGCTGGGAAGTGTGGGAGTGCTTGGGTGAGGACTGGACGAAGCACTGGAAAGGCGCCTAGGATGACAGCATCTCACCGGCTAGTCCGCGGACTCCGGTCGCCGACGAAACCGAGCCGGCCGAGGTGCAGCTGCCTTGGGCGCGGCTGCCGCAGAGCCCCCGCAGGCTGGGAGGCGTGGAGTCCCTACTGTACTTGGTTCTAACGTGCAAGGGACGGGAGAGGGAGACCGGGATTTCACTGGGGACAAGTATCTCACCCTCCCCCATCTCTCATTTCTCTGATCCACAAGCAAAACAATTAGAGAGTTCTGTTTCCAGCGGATCCAAGTGTGGGAGAACGAACGGCGGCCCCTCCTCTCCCGAGGCAGCTCCAGCCCGTCGTGCTGACACCTCGCGGAAGAGCGCCCGGACTGCTCCGGGGCTTGCCGCCGCGGAGTCCCCTTAGACTCGAGGTAGAAGCATTTAGACAAACCCAGCCCCGTCACCTACAGTCCCAGCTGAGGACCACTTCATGTCCGACAGTGTCGACTCCGCCAGCAACAGCCGGGCGAGTCACTCAACATGTTCGCAGATAGAGTGGGGGATGGGGGTCCCGCCGCCCCCGCCCCAAACCTAGTCGCCCTCGTCCCGCGTGACCAGGGCCGCTCCGCGCTGGGCAGGCAGGGGGCGCCGGGGAGGGTTACTGACCCGGGACCTGGGCTGCACCCAGAAGAAGAGCGGGAGAGGCTCAGCCGCGCCCTGTCCGTGGCCCAGCGTCCGGCCAGCCCGCCCCCTGGGGCGCGACCAAAGCCCACCAACT
>NW_007729578.1:136284-137990 GCF_000696425.1 Galeopterus variegatus
CAGCCCGCCCGCCGGCCCGCCCGCCTGCCCGCGCAACTTCCAGCGGCCGCCCTGCAACTTTTCCCAACTCCGCCACTGCCGCCCGCCGCCGCCGCCGCCTCTGTGGCTCCCTCCGAGCCTGCCACCCATCCCAAACCCCAGAAACAAACCGAAGCTTGAAAATTCTCCCTTCCCCTGCCCGCCTCCCCATCCCCCGCTCCCCCCTCCTCCTACACCCGGATTAGCTGGTTGGCCAGAGGCGACTCTCCCCCGCCTGGGGGGAAGGGAAGGGGAGGGGGAGAAATTCTCTCCTCTCTTCTCCCCTCCACCCCACCCCACCCCTTCACGCTCACTCTCGCGCTCTCTCCTCCCTCCCACCCCGCGTCTTTGCTGCCCCCACCCCCACCCCCACCCCGGGGCTGCCACAGCTGGTCCGTGCGCGGGGCTGAGGGCTGCCCGGGCTCCTCCGGCGCCCAAACCAGGAGCGAGATCACGGGCGACCGGGAGCGAAGGCTGGAACCGGCAGGTTGCTGGGACTGCGCTGCGCCTGCCCTCCACCCGGGGCCCGGCGCAAGAGGCAGCCCGCGCTCCCTCCCGGAGCGCTGGAGACAGATATGCAAGATGGCAGAGGAGGGGGAAAAGCCAATAGAAAAGGGATATTGCACCTACTTGTGGCCAGTTTCCTTGCCCTGCCTTTGGATCTCATGCTGTGCCCAGTCCTGCAGCCGCTGGTGTGTGGTTGGGGTTTTTTTTTCTTGGATCTTTTCCTTCTTTTGCTCTCCCTCTCGCTCTCTCTCTCTCTCTCTCTCTCTCCCTACACACACACACACACACACACACACACACACTCTCCCACACACTCACTCTCTACTACACACACACACACACACACACACACACACACTCTTCCACACACTCACTCTCTGTCTTTCCCTCTTTTCACTCACTCTCCCTCCCTCTCTTCCTTTCTCTCAATCCACACTCGCTATCTCTCCAGCATTGTCAGTTTGGACACCTTCGCACATGCGCGCTAGACGCCCCTCCAACATCTCAGCGCCGCCAAAAAAAGTTTGGAGCGATTTATCACTTTGATTTGGAGATCTTGTCAGATGGCAATCGCCAAGGAGGCGGAGAAAGGGAGGCACGGGGAGGGCGGCGGGGGGCGGGGAGCGAGCGCGGGAGCCAGAGGGGAGCAGACACCTCGCCAAAAAAAAAAAAAAAAAAGCTTTCTCTTGGTACAACCTCCTTGCATTAAACAGTTTTGTTCAATACCTTCCATGTGCTATTTATGTCCCCATTAAATATCTGTTGCAAATCCTGCAGTCACGGTAAAAGAAAGTTATAAAATCTTTTTAGTCTCCGTGCTGCAACAATACATCCTTGATGCTCAAGCTAAAAGAAATAGAAAAGAAAAGCAGGTCCTGGGCATGAGTTTGGCAAAGGAAGGAGAGGGGAAGGGAGATCACTGAGAATGCCCAGCTGCACCTGTTGGTATTTAATGTCAAAACTAGGACTGGGGGTGTGAGAGCAAATAGCAAGCTTCAACCCCAAAGGGCACCAATGGCCTGCAAACATATTTATTTAAGGGAATCAAAGTTCAAAGGGTTCGCTCTAGCTAAGGATGCCAACCTTTCTTTTTTTTTTTTTTTTTTTTTCCCTCCCCCCCCACCTGTGTAATTCCCGGGGCATTTGGCTGTAAGATATAGGTCCCTTGAGAGCCAACCTAC
>NW_007729578.1:138653-142518 GCF_000696425.1 Galeopterus variegatus
TGATGCAAATCCTGCAGTCACGGTAAAAGAAAGTTATAAAATCTTTTTAGTCTCCGTGCTGCAACAATACATCCTTGATGCTCAAGCTAAAAGAAATAGAAAAGAAAAGCAGGTCCTGGGCATGAGTTTGGCAAAGGAAGGAGAGGGGAAGGGAGATCACTGAGAATGCCCAGCTGCACCTGTTGGTATTTAATGTCAAAACTAGGACTGGGGGTGTGAGAGCAAATAGCAAGCTTCAACCCCAAAGGGCACCAATGGCCTGCAAACATATTTATTTAAGGGAATCAAAGTTCAAAGGGTTCGCTCTAGCTAAGGATGCCAACCTTTCTTTTTTTTTTTTTTTTTTTTCCTCCCTCCCCAGCTGTGTAATTCCAGGGGCATTTGGCTGTAAGATATAGGTCCCTTGAGAGCCAAGCTACAGGTCCCAAGGGAGACAGCCAAAATGTTTAAATGTCAGGAAGGGAGGAGGGGTAAAGGAGGGCATTACACAGAGTAGGAGTAAAACAACTTCCAAAAGAGAAGGCTCTGGTGCCCACACACATAGGCACAAGAGAACTCTATCATCCCCTCTGGACTGAAGAGGCACCTGGGTTTTTTCCAGACCTGCAATTCCTGTTACCCTGTGCATACAGGTGAGTGTGCTTTATATGTCTGGTGTGTGCAAAAGCACCAGCAACTCCAACATTGAGTGTGGTTCTCCCAAGGTCTGTGACTCTAAAAAAATCCCCCCAAAATGTGAATCCACTAGCTCCCCTCAGTTTAGATGAAGTGCCTTCCCTGTGACCAGTAAATGTCCTCAGAGTAAAAGGAGAAAACGGGTTTGAGAGCCTTTGAAAAGGAGGCAAAATCTCTAGGAAGAGGAAAACACCAGACTGGCTGGCTAGAAGTTCATAAAGGTGCTTCTGATCAGTATAAAGGACTCTCCGATGACCGTTGCCTAGGCCAGAGGGCACACAGGCAGCACCGAGGATCTCAGCTGTCACAACCTAGAGGCCTTGGCCCCCCTGGGAGAGGAGGTGGAGTCCACCCAGACCTAGCACCTAGGGGCCTCAGAGCACCCTGGATAGGAAAAGGCTCTCCCAGGACATTTCATTTCACTTTCTCCTCCTTAAAAAAAAAAGAAAAAGAAACGGAGCTGCCATCTCCCTTTCACTCTTCCTTTCCGCCTCATTCCCAGGGGATCTTCAATATCCAGGTTCCCTAGGAGAGGGGAAGTTGAGGAGTGCGGGAGAATTTTCTAGAAAACGAAGGGAGCATGGAACTAAACCCTGAGATTAAATACAAGACCCACATGTGAAGCTGGGCTTGTTATTTCTGCTGAGAAATTATAAACCACGTGGTGGGCTAGGGGGTGGGGTGGGTTCTGTGAAGGGAACTGGATGGGAGGTGGAAGAATGAAGTAAATCAAATCAGTCTCTGAACCCCCAAATTAAAAGGTCCCTGGCTTTCCAACTTTTCTAGAAGGGCAGGGTGGAGGTAAGTGAGGCGCGGCTAGAGCACCCTCCCCTCCTGGTTCTTAAAGTCCCTGGGGTCGCGGTCGCCTCAGCGCACTGGTCTTTCCCCCCCGGGTTTTCCAAGAGTTTAGGGAGACTAGCGAATCCAACCTCCTCTAACTGAAATAATAATCACAATCTCTTCTGTTCCCCCTGGCCAAGGGATTGTGAAAAGACAAGGCATCTTCCTAAAAATAAATAAATAAAAGTATTCACAATACCATCACTTTTTAATTGTCAAGTCTGAAGCTGGATTTCTCTTCTCTTTTTCTCCCTTTATCCGCCCCCGCCCCCCCCCCTTTTTTTTTCCTTTCTTTATCCTTTGCCTTCTGCCCTAAATGCGCGTTAATGAAAGAGCTAAGTTGCTCGTTCCAGTGTGTTCAACCTGACGGAGCAAACGCCCCACAGCAGCCTCTTGCCGCCCACAGAGCCGCGGCCGGCTCCCATCCCCAAGTGCCTGGACCCCGTCAGTTCCACCTGTCCCAAGTCCCAGACGTGAGATCAGGGCAGGTGGCTCTCTGTTCAGCGGCCCCTGGAGTTCCCGACACCCTCCGACGGGACGTCTCAGCTGTCGCTGGCCCAAGAGAAAGGAGGCCGCCAGCAAGTTGGCGGAGCTGCCCTCGCCGCCCGCCCCCCGCCATCTCCCGCCTTTGCCTCTCCGCCTGAAATTCGTTTCCTTGGGGGGACGGTAGCATGGGTTCCGACGTTTTCTTGTGTTTCCTCCCACGGAAGCAGGCATCCTGGAAGCACTGCCTCCTTGGAAAGTCGATGAGCTTACGGGCTATTGGGGTTGGCGTGTTTTATTACTGTCATTTTTTGTTTCGGGCTTTTTGGGGTGTTTTTGTGGTTGTTGTTATTGTGGTGGTTGTTTTTTAACCAAAAGCAGGGAGATCAAGATTTGGAAGTTGGGTCGTTGAAGAGAAGACACAGACAAGTATACTCCTTTTTTATAATTAATGTTACAAACGGCAAAGAACCGATTATCAATACATTACATGCAACAGGAAATTTTCCTTCCCTCGCATTATAATTGAACTAGCCCCACGGTATCTTTAGAAGTTTGAATTCTTTATGGAGGTATTTCTTGGCCTATTGTCTTTGTGCAGTGAACTTTACGTCGTGCTATTCAATCGCAAACTATATTCTCCTGGCTACCAACAAGATTAATTTAATCATTGTAATGCAATTATTAATACTGTTTACCCAACGCTGGGTTTCAGGTTGGCTGTTAAGAAATTAAACTCTCGCTGGGTGACTAGAGCTAGGCAGGGGTTTCTTCATGTTGAAATGAAACAGTCCTCTTTATTTAGTCTCAGGGCTCCAGCTTTCGGCCACGGGCTCAATTAGCCAAAATGGAAACAATTTTCATTCATTGCAATAACTCACTGTTCTGGAGATCGCTTTCAAAATATACACTTTATTATTATACGCTGACCTCGGTGGCGTGGAGTGGCAATAAAAGAAAGAGGCAGGGAGATCTATCTAGCCCCCTTGGGCTATAATTATTAGAAATTAATTGGGTTCAGGACCCTGGGTAGCCTAGCTAAATTAATAGCTTGTCTAGTGGTTTAAATCCGAATTTTCAGTCCACAGGAGAAAAAGGAGAGAGTCACAGACATGAAATGAAGACCCAAGGGACGCCTGAGTTTACTTGCAAGACACTCATCTATTAGATAGTGTCCAGAATACGTTTGAGTTGGAGAGAGGGGGCTGGAGTAGGGAACGACGAGGAAAAAAGGAGCAAGATGGGGAGGGCTGCTGTGAGGGAGCGAAAAGGTCTCGAGTTGATTTTATTCGATTTTTCTTGTCTGCATTGTTTTCGGGAGGGGTTGCATTTAGGGGTTAAAATAAAAAATAAAGATCCCGTGTACTCGGAGCTGTCGTGCCGGAGTAAAAGTGAAAAGGGAGCCTTAGGCAAAAGGAAATTACTGCGAGCCCGCGTGACCTTTCAGGGAGGTAATCAATCAAGTGATCAACAGGGATATTTATCATCGCTATATAGGACTACTTCGCCTGCACGGCGGGGGCGAGAGGAGGGTGGAGACGCGCACGCATACACACACTCACAAAAGTTTGAACAAACCCGATAAGCCTCGAGACGGAACACGTAGGCTCTAACACACGTTAAGACTACCCGTTTCGTCTGACGTTCTCAGAGAAACACACACACTCATGCACACACGCAGGGGCAAACGCGCACACCCCGGCGGCAGCTGCTGCTGCGTGCACTGTTAATTTTCCACTGTCCGCCGCGCTTTGCCCAGAAAGGAAAGCCCGCGGGGAAATACGCGCTGCAAACGCGCCCGCGGGGCTGGCGAGGCGCGGGGCTCGACCTGCGTCCGCGCCCGGCCAGGGAAGGGGCGCCGCCGGCC
>NW_007729578.1:143518-170169 GCF_000696425.1 Galeopterus variegatus
TGGCGGGGTCCGGCGGCCGCGCGTTTTCTGCCGGGTTCCCTCCTCTGCCTTGTAAAACTCGCCGTTTTGTCAATTGCGTTTTCGGGCCCGGATTTCTTAGCAAATTGTTAGGTTTTACAATCCCGCTTCTTCCCCCCTAGTCCTTCAATACCCTCCCCTCCCAACTTCAAAAGTGTGTATAGGGGACGGGGGTTGGGGAGTTAGGGTGGCTGGCTTTTCATGATGATGATATTAAATAGTTGACTTAAAATCCAGGCCCCCGAGGCCCTCGCCCAGCTCGGGGATTATAATCAGCAGTTCTTTCGAGAAAAGGTCGGGCCGATTACTGGCCCACGAGGCTGGGGAACTATTTCCCGGAGGGTTCATGAAACGCAGGTTGGGGTGATGCGCGCCGCCTCCCAGGTAGCGAGCCCCGGTGCCCGCGGTGTGGGAATGTGGGACCGCGCCAGGGCCACGCCGGCTGGCACCACATGCGGAGCGCACGCTCCCCCGCCCGCCCCCCCCGCCCCCCCCCCCCCCCCCCCCCCCCCCCCCGCCCCCCCGCCCGGCNCCCCCGCCCGCCGCTCCCGCTGCTCCCGCCGCCCTGTCCGGGCTCGGCGCGGCCTCCTCCCGCACAGCCTGGTCTGCGGCGCCCCCGCCTGGCGTCCCCAGCAGCCGCAGCTCCGGTGCGTAGGGCTCCAGCTGTGCACAGTAGCTGTCTGGGCGTGGGGGTGGGAAACAGCTGGAGCGCCCCGGGTAAGCACGGGTTGGGGTGGAAAGGAACCCAGCAAGGAGGATTATGAGGCCAGCAAATCCCGGAGCTGCTACCGGCTTCGAATCAGGAGGAGCAGCTTTACGGGGCACATATCTCTGCTGTGTGGGAACTGGATCTCAGGAAAGAAACCAGACTGCTAGTGTGCGATGCCCCCGGGAGGTCTGGACTTCTCTAGGTCCCTACCACTTAATGAAGAATCACCTAGAAAAGTATTTCTCAGTTTAATGTGCATACGAATCACCTGGGGATCTTGTTAAAATGCAGATTCTGATTCAGGTAAGTCTGCGGTAAGGCCCAAGCCGTCTGTATTTCTTAACACTCTCCCACGTGAAGCGGATGCTCCTGGAAGTGTGATCCACAGACCAGAAACATCAAGCATCACCTGGACTTTATTAGAAACTCAAAATCTCAGGCTCCAACCAGACTTACTAAATCGAAATCGGCATTTTAACAGGTAATTCGCTTGAACGCTGAAGTTTAAGAAGTACTGTTGTAGAATATTCCTGGCCAGGTTTTCTTTCCTCTTTCTTAGATCAGAACACCTCCATGATTGAACATCGTTTCAAATCCTGCTTTCTGCTTTGGTCACGGGAGACGGTGGAGTCGATCAATCTATCCATTTAAAAGTTACATCTCTGACCCATTGCAGAAATCCTTGCCCCTCGCATCCATTGTTCGCTGGGTTTAAAGGCCAAATGCCAACGGTGAGGCTTCCTAGATCCTTGTCTGATTGACATCCCTTCCCCCACTACCCCTTCACCCCCCAGAATTTTGCTGCCATGTCTATGGCGTTTATTTCTCCCTCCTTACATTAGAGTGCTTTGTTTACATATCTTCCTTCCCCTCTCAGCTGTGGCCAGTCTTGAAGGAGACCATGCCTTATACTCTCCAAACTTGTTTTTTTCATCTGTAGCATAGAATTAATTATTTATTCCCCCATGGAATTAGTATATAAAAATACTTCGGAAGCTGTGGTTGCCACTGTTAGGAAAAGATGGCACTATTCAGATTTCAGGGCCATTATACATTAGATAAACTCTGGGGTAGCAAGATAGAGTTGAAAGATCTTAAGAGTCAAACCGTTGGACACTCAAATCCCAGTTCTACCTTTTACCAGCTGTGGAACCTTAGGCAAATTACTGAACTTCTCTGAATCCCTATTTTCTCCTCCGTACTGTGGGAATAATTATGTGCATCTTGCAAAATTATTGTGAGGATTAAAGATAATGTAAACAAAGTACCTAGTATAGTGCCTGCTACATAGTAGAAATTTAATAAATGGAGCTCTTTAGAGCTCCAAGCTCTATTCTGTAATTTGGCATAATGATAAGGCTTCGTGTGTGTGCAGGGGGCAGGGGGGCGGGTCTTTGGACACTGCCCTTTCCATTCTCATCTGTAATGAAATATTTTTTCTTTGGCCAGCAGACTCCTCAAATAGCTGAAGCCTGAGAATTTTGATATATATAAAACCAGCTGGTACAACTAGATCTTAACGCTGCAGTTTGAATGGACACCAATGTGTATGTGTGAGAGAGACTGTGCATGTTTTCGCTACATATTTTAAAGGGATTCTTATGTACTTGTTGTTGCCCTGATAACTCAGTTCCCCAAGGCCTAGCTACTCTCAGTATGAGTCAACATTACATTCAGGTCATCCCATACAAGGAGGACCTGACCATCTCCCACACGGCCTGAAGCAACAAGACCTGTTCCATGAGACAAGGGCCGCTGAGACTCACTGACAGATGCATTGTTCCTTTATTATTGCAAGTCTTCCTGCACAATACATGCAAAGTCAGTATATGAAGATGTCTAAAGTTTATATGTTACCATGTTCTCTCCCTGTGAGATGGAAACCACATAGACAATTCAAAGAGAAAGTGGTTCTTAATGGAATAGGTGCTCTTTTTTTTAAATTATCGTTTTTACATGCTTTTTGTTTGTTTAGTGTTTTTTTTTTTAAGTTTTGTTTTCGTGAATCTAGTTTTTGCCCTTACATTCAATACATGAAATGATTGATTAAATCTAGATACCTGCCAGGAAATAAAAGATTTGTGAAATTTACACATAAAATACTTTAAAATTTTTTACTCAGAGAAACAAATGATTATCGTTGACATGAGAAAATACAGACATTATCAAAGCAAATTAACTTACTTAATTTACGTTTAAACTTATAAGAGATTTTCCACATCTTTTTAAAGCACAAACTATAGGATCCATGCTGAGACAGCACATAAATGAAACTGCCTTGTAACAGATCCTTGGTACTCAATAACTTGATTCCCTTGACTTGAGTCCAAGGCAGAACTGGCAACCCTCAAACTCTGCTATGGAGTGAGGTCCTATAGCCATGACAGAGTGTTATACAGGTGTGCCCTGCTTTATGAAAAGCCACATCACAATGTGATTATTCGCTCCGTGCTATTTTATTAAATAATGAGTTCCCCTGGGACATTTAAAATATGATTTGACTTACAAAAATTTGATTTATACTCACTTTTCCCAGAAACATACTTATCAAGGTAAAGCTCTATTTTTTTAAGTGATGATGCATGCCCCATAGCAAATGTTTTATAAGCAGTCCATTTTCAAGGATTAGGACAGGGAAGCATACCACAGTTTTGGGATTGGGAAAGAAACAGAAAATCATTTGTACACAGAAGAAAATATAATAACTAATTTATTAAATTATCTACTTTGAAGGCTCATGTAGACATACTAGAAGCCTGACGAATGATAGGATTTGAACTTCAAGCATTTTAGAAAACACAATGCTCTCATTTTAATAATAAACTTTCTAAACTAACTCTATAAACACTCTTGAAAAATACTTTTCAAAACTGGGGAATAATTTTCTGTTACATAGAGAGACTGAAGAATAATCCTAAAATTGGCCTGGGCTTACACCCATTTATAAGTAACAGTCTAGGGAGAGAGGGGGGGATGGGGAGAGATTGGACAAGGGGCATAAAGAATAAGTATGATCTGTAACAATATACATACTAATAATATTGATTTAATCAACATATGTCACCATTGAATCCCAAAAATATGTATAAGCAATTATGATTCAATAAAAAAAAAAGAAGTAACAGTCTATGGGCAAAAATATCACCATCCATGCTGATAACACCAAGGCCACGGGTTTGGATCCCTATATAGGGATGGCCGGTTAGCTCACTTTGGACAGTGTGGTGCTGACAACACCAAGTCAAGGGTTAAAATCCCCTTACCGGTCATCTTTAAAAAAAAATCATCATCCAATTCATGTCCAGGTTCTCACTTACCTGGTTGGCATTATTCTGGAATACTGAAATTGGATACATTGGACTTATCAGGACACTTAGCATTCTGAAGGGCTCTAGGAGACAGCTTCATTTCTGGCTGTAGTGGAAGCACCAACACAGAGAAGCCAAGATGGTGAATAATATTTTGATGCATATTTTTCTGTTGTGTTAATGTTCTGCCAAGCTTTCTACAACATTTGTTCCAAAATCTCTACAAAATCAACAACGATGCAGGTTTCTTCATTAAACTACATGGGTAGTCTGGTGTCTCTTGTGCTTTCCAGAGTGAGACAGCATACAGGCATGGAGCACAGGCTACTTGGCTCTATGTGTCTATAAATAGAACTTCCTTTTGTAATCCACCCTATGTAGCACTGCCTGCTTACTTCCTGAGGTGCAGTTCTCATAGTGTCACCCTCCTACTCTGAATCTTGAGTGGATATTTGTATACAACTCTTGTTGTCCTCCAGTGCTAAAGCACATCTTGCTCAGAAATTGTTGTACTTTCAAATGTAAGGATCTTTGTTTTTAGAAAATGCTTAGCCATTACCTTTCTAAATACTGCCTCTGCTTTGGCCTCTCAATTCTTCCTTTCTTGTTCTCTGATTAGATATAGGTTGAATCTTCTTTCTCTGTCTTCCATGTTGTTTAGCCTCACTTTCATAAATCCCATCTCTTTATTATCTCTCTGTGCTTAATTCTACATAATTTCCTCAGGTCTATATTCAAGTTCTCTAATTCTCTCTTTAGCTGTGTTCAATAAACTATTAAACCTGTCAATTAGATTTTTCTCATCTCAATCATTTTTTAAATTTTTATAATTTATATATGGCTCATTTTTTAAGTTGCCTATTATCTTTATACATTGCCTTATTGTTTTCTTACTTTCAGTCTTAAGGTTAAGTTTTGTATTTTTTTTTTTCCTTTTTGTCTTTTTTCGTGACCGGCAACGGATCGCAACCCTCAAATTTTTATAATTTATATATGGCTCATTTTTTAAGTTGCCTATTATCTTTATACATTGCCTTATTGTTTTCTTACTTTCAGTCTTAAGGTTAAGTTTTGTATTTTTTTTTTTCCTTTTTGTCTTTTTTCGTGACCGGCAACGGATCGCAACCCTCAGTGTCGCGCCCGTACCGGACCGGGACCGGCAACGGGATCGCAACCCTCGGTGCTGCTCCCGCACCTCGCTCAGCCAGTGAGCGGCCAGTCTGTATGTGGGATCTGAACCCTCGGCGGGAGCGCCGCCACACTTCCCAGGTGGCGCACTGTAGCAGTGCGCCACCGGGCCGGCCCAAGGTTAAGTTTTTAAACATTTTAAACATATTTATTTTATCTGACATCTCTATTATCTGAAATTCCCAGGGGTGTATTCCTTCTGTTTGTTACACCTATCAATGATTGCTCAGGCAGACTGTTTCCCCATATTTTAGAATTTTAAATTGCGAGTTCACCTTCAGCAAAGCCTTATCTGTGGGAATCATGTTTAAAATTACTTGAAGACCTATCCTTCCTGAGTGGTTTTACATTTGCTTTTGTCAAAAGCTTCAGTGTAATCAATTTTTTTTATTTATTTATTAGCCTGAGGTTTCCCAAACCATGGAAGAAGTATAATTAGAACCACAGACATTAGTGATAGTAGGCCTGTTGGGAAGAATTGTCAGGGGACACTTTTTTCTTTTTGACCCAGAGGCCAGATGCGATAGAATCTTCCTTGTTAGCTCATTTTTCTGGTGAGCTGATGATTTTCTAAACCAGCCTTTCACTGACAGTGTAGCTCTTTCAGTCCCAGCTTTATGCAAGGGTATCAGTTCTCTCTCTCCAACTTACATTGCGCCAGAGTTTTCTTGTCCTGATGCCGGGAGGGTTTGGAAACCTAAGCCCTGAGTTCTCAAGGCTATTGTCTCCCCCTCCCACAGCTTTAGGCTGCCAGGATTTTGATTCCTTCTTGTGTTTGACCCCAGGAACTTTTGTTACTTTCTTTCAAGAACATTTATGTGTTATTAAGCAGTATGCTTCAGCAATTTGTGAACAGAGGGACTGCAAATTGTTTAGCCCATAAAAATACTGGGAAGTCTAGACTTAAAAATACCTGTGGTGGTTTGCTATTAGTAAATTTCATTTTCAATTCTTTTCTTGAATCATTTTATTTAAAAGAAAAATCTCTGGGTCCCAAAATAAAGGCAGGACTGAATGTCACTTTTAAGCAGAACCACAAAAATAGCTTTTTCACATGTTTTTGATCAACCTAAAATCCCTCACCCCACCACCCTTCTCTGGCCATCAAAATAATATTCAGCCTTCAAATATCTTCTCAGATTCAGCCTTCTCCTCAATTTTTTTTTCATGATGGTAATAATAATAACAATTGTGAAACAACAACTATTTACGAAGTGGTTACTCTGTTAAGCACTACTCTGGCATTTTGCATGTTACCTTACTTTTCAGAATAACTTTATCATATTTTAACCTCATTTTACAGGTGAGGAAACTGATGTTCCTAGAAATTAAGTGAATTTCGAGGTGACCTAGCTAGTAGAAGTTTCAGTCATGTAAAATTGCTTATACTCAACTGTGTTTACCCACAACAAAGCAATGTTGCATGGTTCAATCTGACGAATGGTGAAGGTAGCATTCAAATTCAGGTCTGACCAATTTCTAACCTCATATTGCTTCTCTTTAGACAATACAGCCTCTCTACCATGTTAATTATTCCTTTCTCTAGGCTATGAGAGCATTTTTATTCCATCTGTCTTCATTCACTTTCCCCACGTGACCTTCAGTTACGATAATGTATGTACATCTGTGATGGATTGTAAGCTCCTTGGGGCTGTGCCTTAGCTCTCTATCCCCAGAACTTAGCACAGTACTTGACACAAGACAAGTCTTCAATATTTTTTTCTTTAAATATACTAAACTAGGTTATTCATGTCTTGATCAATATTGATGTGCAGTTGATGTTCTTTTGAGCTTTTCTCTTTCTCTTAGTGGCAGTTTTAAAACACCGTCCCAAATTTTTTAACATTCTTCCCATCAAGGGTTGGGGTTTATCTATATCTTCTTTCCATGAAGCTAAGTGGACTTGTGACTGCTTCAGCCAATAAAGTGATATTATGTGACTTTCAAGCCTTGGCCATAAAAGCTCATGCAGCTTCTGCCTAGGTTTCTTGGGACATTTGCTGTCCAAATGCTCCCTGTTGGGTGCTGTATGTCAGAAGCTGGTGGCCACGCTGTGAGAAGCCCAGTACACATGGAGAGGCCTCATGTAGGTCTTCGGCTGACCATCCCAGCTGAACCCAGCTTTTGAGCTATTCCAGCACAGCAACCAGGTGGGTGAGTGAAGAAGTCCCCAGATGAGTCCAGCCCCCATTGTTTGAGTCACCTCCAAGTGTTTGAGTCTTCTTAGCTGAGTTTCTAGATATTGTGGATCAGAGACGAGCCACACACTTCATGAGCAGAGTAAAATGATGACTGCTTTACACCACTAAATTGGGGGGGTTGTGGGGCAGCAGTAAGTGATTGCAGCATTGCTTTCATTTGGCCTGTCAGGAGGAACAGCTATAGCCTGGTCAGTTCTGAGCCCTCTAGAGATTGGGCTGGTAGCATGAGGGAACTCCTTTCCCCCAGTGATAAGGGTCTGGTGGTAGGTGGCTGCTCCCAAGTCCAGAATCAAAAATGTGCTTCAAGTAGATTTCCCCTTTTGGACATATTTTGAGCATTTGGCTCACACCTGTGTATTGAGTCTGTCTTACAGAACTCTCAACCTGGCTGGCTGAGAACAGTGGCCTCTGAACTCTTTATTGCCACTCCCTTTTCTTGGGACTGGAACACGTCTCTACCATCCCTCATACTGACTCTCACATGCCAACCTAATAATCTACAGCAACCAAGCCATTCAGTAGAAGCTGAGCTACTGCCTAGGGCCCTGGTGCCCATTCTACCTTCTCGTTCAGGACCACACACAGACTGATTCCAGTTTAGGCTGCCAGCCAAGCTTTGCCTTCTTCAATTTGGTGAGTTGGACTTTGGCCTCTCCTTGGAGGGGAACAGCTCTCTTTTCATTCCCAGCCATCCTACCCAGTATGGCCCTTCTCCTTACCAGGAGTTGTTAGTAAACAGCATGGCTAGACCTATCCTCTTCATTGCAATTAGTCTCACCAAATCATCTAACAGCAGACACACCTGCAGAGAGATGGAGGCGTTGTGAATGATGTGAGAAAGTGGTCACTAGGAGTCAACTGGACCTGCCTAAAGCCCAGAGGCAGAGGCATCAGAAACTCTTGCAGAAGCTGTGCCACAGTTTCTGGCATCCAGTTCCAAGCATCATTAGTGATGAGAATCAGGCAGGGACTGCCACAGGGTTGTGCTGGGTCAGTCCTGTGCTATGAGGAGGGCATTTCTTCTAGTGCCACGTGAAGCATCCAAGCCTGGTCCTCTGGTCCTCCCAGAGATCTGTAACCTGCCCAATATCTTTTAATAAGATCTTTCTGCTTGGGGCCGGCCCGTGGTCCACTCAGGAGAGTGTGGTGCTGGTAACACCATGGCCACGGGTTCGGATCCTATATAGGGATGGCCGGTTAGCTCGCTTGGCTGAGCGTGGTGCAGACAACACGAAGCCAAGGGTTCAAATCCCCTTACCAGTCATCTTTAAAAAAAAAAAAAAAAAAATCTTTCTGCTTAAACCAGCCAGAGTGGATTATTTTGCCTGGAATGAAGATCACTGAATTTACGATCTTCCAACATCTTGTGATTCTGTGAATCATTCAGAAAATCCTCGAGCCATAGACTGTTTATTTATTTATTTGTTTTTTCATTTTGAGAGTTTGGAATTTCAGTGTTTGGGGGTTTTTTGTAATTGAAACATAATTGATTATATACAATTGTGGGGTATGGATTTGAATATTGATACCTGACTACAATGTGTAATGATCAAGTCAGGATAATTGGCATATTCATCATTACAAGACATAATCATTTCTTTGTGTTGAGGACATTGTAGCTCTTCTAGTCAATTGATAACATCCACTAAATTATTCTTAATTATAGGTGCGTAGATAAATTGTACATTATTTAATTTTTGTTTGCAGTTTCTGACAGGAAGTGTACTATTTTTTTTTTCTTTTTGTGACCAGTAAGGGGATCTTAACCCTTGGCTTGGTGTCGCCCGCACCACGCTCAGCCAGTGAGCGCACCAGCCATCCCTATATAGGATCCGAACCCGCCACTGCACTCCCAGCGCCGCACTCTCCCGAGTGAGCCACGTGGTCGGCCCAGGAAGTCAGGAAGTGTACTATTAATATTGAAGATCTAATATGAGCCCTACCATGGTAGTAGAAAATTAAAAAATACTAACCAGAGATGCTCAAAACAATTACCGACCAATCAGATGGCATATTCAAATAGCATTACTTTCACTAAAAGTTTTAATGTTAATATTGATAATGTTAAGTAATAACATTGATGATAACAATGATAAAAGATTTTTAACTGTTAAAAAATAAATTTGTGATTTACCTCAACATTTTCATATTTATCTCCCTTTTGAAATTTCTATTTTGGGAGGAATGTTTTATAAGGGATATAATATATTTTATAGTAATACATGTACATAATTTATAAATGTCTATTTTGGAAATGCATGGCAAAAATAGTTTTACTGAATACGATGCATGATCAAAAAGTTTAGAAACTACTGCTCGGATTCAAAGTATTCATTCTTTTTTTTCCCAATTATGTTTTATTAATAAAACAACTAAAAACTTATTAATCAGTCTTCACTTAGAACTGCAGATGAAGCTGAAAACAAGACCTACTTTTAAAATAAAATGCATCAAATTGAAGGGCTTTGGGTCTATTGTCTAATTAACTAGGATTGTCATATTTCTTCCCGTATACAAAGTACAAAGCTTAAAAGTTAAGGCTTTGACATTCATAGAGATCATCTATAATAATCCTGTTTACTTAAAACATAGCAGCTTGCAAACATTTACAGAGGGCGATAGTCTATGTTATCTCCTATTTTTGCTGTATTTCAGCACTTAGCCCCATTCTAAGCACTGATATGTAATTTCATAATTCTGTCTTTTTAAATGCATACTGTTATTTCTTTTTCTTGATTCTATTTAGTACGTACATTCCTGATCGTCTGACTATTTCTTTTCCTTACAAAAGTATATCATCAAAATAAAGAGATGCTTGAGGTTGCTTCGGTGTTCAAGTTTGCTTGTTTTTCATCTTATTCTCGCTTTTCTTCAGCTGTCCTGAATATGTCTAGCCTTGTTTTATAAATATACATGATACTACCACCAAGTCAGTTTTAGAAACAGATTTCCCCAACACTAAAGTATTTAAATTTCTCTCCAGAAAAAAAGGGCCATAGGTACTGCTGCTGTTGCTGGTTTTGAACTGTACTTTCCCATACAAACTGTACTTCCCTTACAAAAGTTCTGTGGGACACCAAACAGATGAAGCAAGTTTAACCTTGTCACTCTGTCAGTGGGTTAAAAATATCTTTTGTTTTAAGCTTCTCTATGGAAGATAAAACACTGTTTTGTGTCACCCGCTGCTAAAGTCAGTAGATAGTGTGACCTACAGACATAACAAAGTGTTCATTTGTAAAGAGATCTTATACAGCATCTAATCAAATAGTTTGTGAAATTTTTTAATGACAGAAATCTTTCTTCAAAGAAAGCTCCAGTACCTAAAACAAACAATATGTTTTGATAGGGTCCTCCCATCAACTTCTTCCCTGAAGGGTCCTGAGGAGCACTGTTTACAAACCATTGATATACTAGACCTCTCTCATTTTACTGATTAGGAAACCAAGGCCCAGAAAGGAAATGACTTGGTCAAAGGTTACCTGATGGCTGAACTGGGGCTCAACCTACATTTCCTGAGTCTCGTTTTGGCCAAAAGTCTTTCTACCATATTACATTATTTCACTTAAATGCTAGATTTGAAAGAGTTCTGGTGATGCTTTCTAATTAGTTTCTTTTGCAGTTCCGAGATGTTGAGAGATGTTTGCAAATCTGAGGCTGGAAGGAAATGTTGGAGAACTCCTACCCATTACCCCTACCCCAGCACTTCCTAGCAAAGCTATTCATATAAAAAAATTTTAAATGAGTTCCCTGTGCATTTTGTTTCTACTTTCTTGCCTGTTGGCTAGAGTCAAAAGAATCTGGATTGGAAGCTCAGCCAAACACTTTCATCAGATCCAATCACAGTCACACTGTCATCTGATAGAAATGTGGCATCACCCGAACCTCTGATCACTTGTTCGCACATGTGGACTCTAACCAGCAAGGGAATAAGCTGTAGTGACTACAAGCAAATATCTCTGAACTTCACTGAGTTTGATGACAGTGGTAATAAAAAATAGTCTTTTCCATGATGAACACATCAGTAAGTCAACAATTTAAAAGGGATAATCTTAAGAGTAACCAAAGCATAAGCTCTTGTCAATGAGATTCCTTTTGGCAGTAATATATTCTGAGAATTAAGTTAAACCAAATGTTTGTAACAATGAAAATGTACTAATGTTAACAGTTAAGATTATTGTCCCAGTGAATATTTACTGTAGTTACATTCAAATTTAACCCTTTGGACATTGTTTGATCATTTTCATCTCTTTTTGATAAATTCCATTTTAAATTAAAACAGAGAAAGCATCCTTTACCATTTTAAAAGTCTTATAGTTTATTTTCTTTTAAAGTGTTTGTGGTATGTGTGTGTTTTGTTTTGTTTTTGTTTTTCTGAGGGGCAGCTCTCCCCGCTGCTGTCACAGTGATCGCAATAAGCAGAGGAAGTCCTGCTTGAGAAAGTCCTATTTTTTGGCCACATTTGACCTCACTTGGTGCTCATAAATTTCAGAGCTAGCCATGGTTGGACACTGCATAGCATTTTTCCTTGACTAATCTTTGATTTCACCTCTGTTTTCTGCCACTTGGTTACTTTGTTGTCATGCAGGTAAGAGGCCCAGTGTTGACTTTATAACCTAGGAGCCTAATTCTCTGGATCCTGTACCTAGAGGGTGCCAGTGTAGAAAGGCCAATCCATATATGACCTTCCATGAAAGTAGCCTTCTGCTAGCTTCTGGAGTGACCCTGGCAATTCCTGGTTACAAAATTCAGCAAGAGTAGGAGGAACTAGTGTTTCACAAACACACTTTGTTATTTGTAAGATTTTGTTCTGAAGTTGTTCTAATACAATATTTTATTAATTAGTATGAAGAAAATTCTTTTTTTACCTCCTTAGGCCATAAGTGACACCTTGTCATGTTTTTAATCTATAAAATGAGTGAAAGGGAGTGTTAGGGAGTTTGCACGTTGGGTTGTTTTCCTGCTGTTTTCTTTTATCACTTTTGGCTACGTACACACAAGGATGACATTTATTTCTCCACAATGAAGAGGGTAGAGGGGCCTCATGAATAGCTTCACAGCACTTATGACCCAGATACCTTGAGAGAGCCCTCACAGAGCCTTGCCATTCTGGAGAGATTGTCCTTCACTCTCCTAGGCCACCACAACTCAGCAAGCTCAAAGAGCCCCAGGAAAAATGCTAACAATGGAAATGTGCTCATGTTAACAGCTGAGATTTTTGTTCCAGTTAATATTTACTGTAATTACATTCAAATTTACCTTGTGGACACAGTTGACCAGTGGAGGAGGAAACTCTTGCTCATTCCCATGTCACTTCCAGGTCACCATACAACCACCAGCTGAAGAAGAGAGCATTTGTGTAATGGCCCCACACCTTCCAGCTAACCACCAGTCCTCAAGTGTGAACTGATTGCCCATCTTCCTATTACATGCTGGCTCTTAAACAGAGTTGCACCTATAATTACCCGCAAAGCTCCTTAAAACACTAATGCTGAGGTCCCAATCCAAAGCAACTAAATCTGAATCTTTGCAGATGAGGCATGAACATTTCTGCATGTTAATAGCTCCCCAGATGATTTCTGCTCACTTAACTGAAGTACCCTCTCTGCAATAAGTCTTTGACCTCCTGGAGATCTTTAATCCCCCAGCCCTGTTGCTTTTTCACCATTCATCACTCCTTCATGTCCTGGTATCCAGATTCTCGTGATCCATAATTATAATCATGTGCAAAAGCTCGATCTCTCCCCACTGTTATAGTCTGCTGACATAGTCCCCTAACACTGTTAAGCTCACTGCCACAGCTACTCCATGCCTGGACAAGATCTTCCAAAGAGTCCTAAGAAAAAATACATGACCAACCATGTTGACTGCTTTAATTTTAAATCCGTGGCCACAGATCTCAGTTGGGCAGATAGCACAGTTCAAAAATCCTATTTTGCTTTCAGATTTTCAGTTTCCCACCCTCCACCTTTTATTATCTCCCCCAAATCTTCTTCCTTTCCCCACCATGCTAGGCTGATGACCTAGCATCATCACTGATTGAGAAAATACAGAAATCAGAGGAGATTCCTCATCTTCTTATTTCCAAATCTACAAAACCGCCCACATCTGTGTGCACACTTCTTGTCCTCCCTCCACTTGCTGTGGATCTTGTCCCTGCTCCTATCAAAGGCCAGCCCTCCACTTTGCTCTGGATCACTCCTCTTCTTGTCTTATGGGAGAATTCATGCCTCCTTCATAAGAATGCATTGTCAGTTTCTTCCCAGCAGTTTACAAATATGCTTCGGTATCTTCCATCTTAAAGCAAAACAAATCTTCCCTAGTTCCACATCTATTTTAGCTGTCGCACTATGTTTCTGCTTCTCTTCACTTTAAAACTTCTTTTAAAGTGTTGTCTTTAGTCACTCTCCCCACTTTCTCAGTGAAAACACTATTACCAAGGTCAGCCTCACCTTTCAAACATCTTTCTTTGATATCTAAAAGGAATCTCAATCTTGACATGTCCACAAACCATCTATTTTTTCTAGCCCCACAAAATCATCTGTTTCTTCCCCAGTCTTCTTATTCACCCAATGGCAGCATCGTCCACTGAGTTCACACTTTGATTATTCTCTTTCTCTTATGCCTTATGTATAATCCATCAAAATATTTTGTTGGCTGTTCTTCTAAAATAGACTTAGAATCCATTCACCTCTCTGCATTTCCTGTCACTCTAGTCCACTCTATCTTTCCTCACTTGGACAGTCTCCCCTCTTCCACTCTTGCCTCATGTCATCCATTTCTGTACAGCAACCTGGGTGGTCTTTTAAAAGTAAAGATGAAATCAAATCATGTCCAACAGCTTCCCATTCTAATTAGAATAAATACCACCTCTTTCCCAGGCCTGCCAGACCTGGCCTTTGCCTGCTCCTCAAACCTCATCTCAGATCATTCCTCCCACCCACTTCCACCTTTGCTGTAGCGTAGAGGGCTCCATCTGCACTCCAGCAAAATATCAAGGCAAATTTGCTTCTGCTTCATCTGCCTAAAATGCTTTCTTCCTAGACCTTCTTTTGGCACCTCCTTATCTCAGCTCAAAAGTCACTTCCTCTTTCTGACCATTTATTCTAAAGTAACTACCATCCAACCCATCATTATTTGTTATATTACTCAGTTTTCTCTTCTTTATGACACTTGTTCAACAAATGAAGTGATTTTAGTTGACATCTAAAAGCAGGTGAAGCTACTTTTAAAGATATCCTCCAGAGATTAGTGTAATAAGGAAAAGCCTTTGGGTGAGATGAACTCAGAGAAAGTCTGAAAACAATACCTCATCTTTAAGGGCAGTGCCTGGATTGCACAGGTCAGTATTATTGGCTTTCTCAAATGTCCTTTGGAGAGTTTGAAATTTGGTGAATATAATCACTTTTTCAGCTCTAGATCTAATATCCAGTTTCTTTGACTAAGTCACATGGCCCAGAGAATTTTGGATCATATAATCTGTGTTCCTCTATCTCAGCAAGAAGCACCAATTTGGGGGACATACTTTTGTTCTTTCTTTCTTTCCTTCTGTTTTTGTGACAGTGTTTAACCTATCAGTATCTATGACCTGGAGGGACTTTAGGGACTATCTAAGAAACAATCTGGTCCTTACTTCTCATAGCACAAAAGCCCTCCCATGGTTAATTTAAGAAATGACTATTTTTTCCACTAAATTTCCTTTTAATAAAAAGCTATAACTAATTTTGTTTCCTTCTGAGTGATAACACCATTTATGCCCTCAGAAGCTAATTACAAGATGCCCATTTTTAATTCTTTGATACTCTTGATGAATGAGAAATATACATGGGTAATTTTCTTTTACCATCAACGGGAGTTAAACAGCACATGTCCTATAGAATAAAGTTATCTTCCCTGCTATAATAATAGCTGTTTTGTTTTGACTTCAGAAATTCTGGAATCAGTGTTCAGCCAACAGTAATTACTGCTCATTAAAATAATCATCACCATCAGCCTGATCGGTCCCCTGGGGCACAAGTCAGGACCTAAGGAAATGCATTTTTATCTAGGATAATGAAGAATTTTACCTTAGGCCCAGGGCACTCTCTCTGGGAGCCAAATTTGATGACTGATACTGGCAGCTGTTAATATACTGAATTCCTAAGTCAGAGTTTTTATTTTAAGTGTTTTTTGAGTGGAACCATATTCAAATGAACCTGAAATTTTGATCTAATGTTGAAAAGTCTTTACGAGTCCCATATATAAAATAGAAACAAGAGCAAATGTGGATAAATGGTTAGAAGTCTATCAAGCATGAAAGGTGATGGCAACAACCCGTATTTCAGAGACATGGCAATCAACAATTGCTTCCTGGTTTGGAGATTCCCTTCAAAATAACATGTAACGGAATGGCTAGGAATGAAAGCAGGCACTGAGGTGGTTTACAGAATAAAGTCATAAAATCTCAGGATTGAAATGGATCTGAGGCTTGAAACTCTTTTTTTAAAAAAAAAAAAAAAAAAGATGACTGGTAAGGGGATCTTAACCCTTGACTTGGTGTTGTCAGCACCACGCTCTCCCAAGTGAGCCACGGGCCGGCCCTTGAAACTCATTTTTAGCATTAGAGTGAACATTTATTATGTGCCAAGCATTAGGGATATTTGGGGTTCAGAGGTGAGGGCCTAGCTCTGTCTTTAAGTAGATCGTAGTCTTGAGCAGGACCACCAGTTAGGATGCAGTCCTATCAGGATGGCATTCAACTACATACAAATAAAAAACTCTGTTACAGTGGTTTAATTAAATAGGGTTATATTTCTCCCAAAAGTTAGGTCCAGAGTTGGGCAATTCAGAGCCAATCAGGCTCTGGCTCTAAATATCTTTGTGCTCCACTATCACTAACGTATGACTTTCCTCCCAAAGCTTGTCACTCATGGCTGCCAGGTAGCAGCTCTACCTCTACCCTCATGCCCCCTGCCAGGAAAGAAGGAAGAGAAAGAAGAGGGAGAGAAAGCTGCCTGAATCAGGAAAACAAAATCCTTCCCAGAAATCTCTAGCAGACATCAATTTATGTTTCCCAGTTAGAATTGCACAGCAAGGCCACCCCGTGTACAAAGCATTTTCAGAAGGCAAGTATTTAAGCTAGGCATATTGTCACTCCAAACAAAATAGGGACTCTTGTAAGAAAAAAAGAGAAAATGGGGATTGATCAGCAAAAGCAGTGTCTGCCATAGACTAACAAGTACACTGACAATTACACCCTAATGTCACATATGCTAGATTTTTGCAGGAGAGCATAGGGTTATCTACCTTCAGAATAGGGGTAGGTGCTGTGAGCCCTTCACTGAGGAGGTAACACTTGAACCATCTCAAAGAAGGAATGGAATTATCAGAAGAAATGAAAGGAAGAACTTCTTCAAGAGAGGACTAAGAAGTTTAAGTGGGCATGGAAAAATGGTTGTTCATCAAAACATTTTCAGTTGCCACCAACAGAAATGCAACTCAAACCAAAAAATACGGAGGTGAGGTTTCAGGCATGGCTGACTCAAGTGGCTCAACTTTTTTTTTTTGGCAGCTGGCCAGTACAAGGATCCAAACCCTTGACTTTGGTGTTATAACACCACACTCTAAGCAACTGAGCTAACAGGGCAGCTCCCCAGTGGCTCAACTGATGTCACCATGACTCAATCTCTCTTTGTCTCTCCATTCTTCATTTCTGCAATATCTGTAAGCAGCTCCAGACTTATCAGCAATCCCAGAAGTTCCAATAAGTTCTGAATAAGCATCTCACTGGAACAACTTGAGACATATGTCTGTCACTCTGACCTATCACCGTGGACTAGAAAATGGGACATGTTGATTGGACAAGACTGGGTTCCATGTCCACCTCTGGAGCACTGCCCATACCACTTGAACTAGGATCAGGAAAGAAGTTCTCCAAAGGAAAACTGGGATTAAATAAAGCAGATAAAGAGTACAAGTGTCTTTTACAGAGAATAAATAATTTTAGTGACATTTAGGTGTAATGCCCAAGGCACAGGTAAACAATTGGCTGGTTTTGGTGAGGGGCAAGGAAGAATCTGAAATGACACTGGGATTCATGCTTGGGCATCTGGGTATAATGTGAGCACTAAACAAGCTGATGACTATACACAGTAGTGGATGGCAGAGGGACTGGAAGGTTGGAGACAATAATAATAATAATTAATTAATAAGTAATAACTATACTCCCTGGCAAGCCAAGGGGAAAAAACATCAGGGAGCAGGAAATATAGGTCTAGCATTTAGAACAAACCACTGGACTGGAAATACTGATTTTTTAAATCTTTGGGACCGTCTTAGTGTACATGGGCATTTTTAAATGAATTCATTTTAATATGCAAAGCACTCTGACTTTGAAAATTTTCCAAACACATCCTACCTCAGCTGTTTCTATTGCACTTTCAAGTTTCCAATGTTTCCTTCTCTCTTTCATTTAGGTAATTAATGCCTTTGAAATATTAAAACCAGGGGTGAAATTAGCTACAGTTTCAGATGAACAGTGATTGGAACCTGCAGCCATAATGAAAAACAGCATCTAAATTTTGAACCTATTATGAAGCCAATAAGCTGTCCCTAAGTTCAGTTTAATTAATGTGCAGCATGTGTCTACTCCAAAGTGTCTGAATAAATCTTCAAGGCCAAATTAGTATTTTAAAATATGAGTTGGCCAATACAATACTTGTATGAGTCAGCAGACAAGTAGATTAAGATATTTCTATTTAAAATGAGCAGAGTTTAGGGCTGGCCCAGTGGTGCACTGCTATAGTGCGCCGCTTGGGAAGCGTGGCGTCGCTCCCGCCGAGGGTTCGGATCCCACATACAGACCGGTTCCCGCTCACTGGCTGAGCGAGGCGTGGGAGCAACACTGAGGGCTGCGATCCCGTTGCCGGTCCCGGTCCGGTACGGGGGCGACACTGAGGGTTGCGATCCGTTGCCGGACATGGACAAAGACCAAAAAAAAAAAAAAAAAAAAAATGAGCAGAGTTTAAAGTTTGCAAAGTTTAAACAAGATTTCTCTTATACAAATTTGGTCTTTCTTTTAGCTACGACTGCTATAACTGAGATTTAGTGACTTGGTTTCAAAACAACAAGGACAATTTTTTAAAATATCTCCTAAATCTCATTATTGGTATTAATCTCTTAAGCTGAATAGCATTGTTATTTTGAATATATCTCTAAAGTTGTACGTGGTTGTCAGCATTTCAAAAATACACATAAAAAAGTGATAAAAATATTACTCAAAATAGATAAGAAATCCAATTCTATGCATGTTAAGGATAACAAATTTTTCAGAAAGAAGACTAACCATCATGATTTGTAATAGTCACTGTTAGACTTCTAGCCAACAACCACTCCTCCTTTTTCTTCTTATAGAACCTTGGTTGCTTACAAGAACGTTATCTGCTTTCCTCTCCAGGCCTCCTGCATCAGGGGAGGTTGGCCCTGCCCAACCAGAGAATGAATCCTGAGTGATCTAAGACCATCACAATGGTCTCAATCCCCTCACAATGACTGATCGGGCATGTGTTTGTGTAATTTTAGGAGAAGTCAGGTGGGAAGCAACTGGGAAGAATCGTCTCAGTCTTAGAAAGAAGCACAAGGAAGAGACCATCTAGCATCCCCTGGAGGTTGTCTTGTATGGATGCAGCCTATTATTGCTATAACTACCTTCCCACCATGAAGTGAGCTAGCCTGAAGACAGCCAACATAGTGACACTGGCATGGAAAGGCAGAGAGAACCCCAATCACTGACTATGTTGAGCCTCTAGATTTATCAACCCTGAAGCCATCATACTTTTAGATTATTTATAAAATACAATAACATTTCCTTTTGTTTTGTTTTTTAAAAAAATTTTCAACTTTCTATTGCTGCCTAAAGATCCTAATACATAGTTTTATTGGCTTTAAAAAAAACTATTAAAATATTGAATGGTTAAGAAAAATAAAAGTAAAAAGTAATAATAAAAAAGAACAAAATACATTTCTCTTCCAGAAATTTACCTTCGGAAATACCCATGCAGAGAGATATATTAATGTTCAAGGTTATTGAACATATTACTATATTAATGGCTATATTAATACATTTATTATTGTTATTAATATTAATATATTTATTATGTTAGTATAATTGAATGTATTAATGTTCAAACAATGTTGAGCTGTAACACTGTTTGTACTAGCAAAAGACTGAAAATATTTGTCCTTGAACAGGACAGTGGCTAAATTTTTTATAGGAGAACATACTGTTGACTCCCTGTTTCACTTCTAATACCCTTCAGTGGGCTCAATTATCCTGATCAATAATAAGGAGCAAGGATTGCTATCTAGGCAGTAGCTCCCGCAAATTCCACAACCCCAAACCAACCTACACAGATCACTCAGAGAGCCACAATTTTCTAATCCAGGTTTGTTCCTGACAGCAATGCCAGTCATAATGACAAGGTGGACACAGAACTGGATGGTTTATTATTTTCACAGACTTTGAACCAAGTCTGTTGTGAAACAAATCCTCAGTACTCCTAAGAAGATCTTCAACAAGCAAGTTCAATTTAACCCTTTCAAACAGATTTCAACATCTTTCCTATTTTACTCCCTCTTTTGTCTCAGCACAAACCCCTCCCAGACTTGACCCCAAACTTTTTCTCCAGGTAAAGATAGCTACAACACATGTATACTAGACTCCTGATGTCTACTTACTTCGTTTTCATGTGATTTTTCTTATGTGAACATGAAATGGTATTCAGGGACCTAGGTTTCTCCTTATTGTGGCTCTGTCATTATATAGGCTACCGTCACTCTCTGCATCCAGCCTGAGGGAAAGGAAAGAGAATGGAGAATGAGTGGGAGGGTTTTATCTGCTTAGTGTTACCTCTTCAGAAAGGTAGCTAGACTCCGTAAATAAAATTGTGAATCACTTCTTGTTTGGTCAACCAAGATACAGAACATCAAATTGGTTGTTGCAAATCAAATGTTCAATATGTTTTCTGTTCCACATTTAATTGACAGGGGTAATGATCTGTCCAGAATAATTTCCTAAGCTGTGTTTAGTCGGAGACTTATTTAATATGCTTAAGAGCACAAAATTTAAGGTAGATAACACAGAGCTAATGACATAACTGAGAACTAAAATGTAACTATTGATGGGTGACATTTTATTTAGATATTCTTTAGCCTGCACAAAATGAGTGCACAGAACCACATATTGCTAATCTAAAACAATTACCCAGCTAACTTTCTTTTTTGGAAAAAAAAAGTATTTACTTATTAAATATTCTTATGGAACCATTTAATCAGAGAAGGCTAATCTTTTCCCACATTTTCTCCTGCATGAGATTTTCCTGAAAAACAAATTAGAATCATTCTGTTCTGAACTGAGGACTCAATTGTCTTGCCTAGGCTGGCTTGCTGGTAAGGCCACAGAGTCAGTCTCTGAGAATCACCCAGTCTTCATATTACCCAAAGATAAATTCTTTTCAACAGTGCAACCTGTCCAATCAGCAGTCTCAAAAATACGTAGGTCAAAGGGGAAACTGAATGAGAGGATGTTCATGGCTAAGTTCCACATGTTACCACTCACAGAAAAGTCATACACACAAAGCAATGTCCTCTGACAGTTACTGGCAACATTTTTGCCTATAGAAGATGCTATGTTTAGAACATGGCTTCAGAAATCAATAAATCAGCAACAATTAGTTAGGCCTGAATCAATGCACCTTAAAAAGGATAACAGGTGGTGTTGCCAGAAGAAGACCAGCTGGCTAGTTGCCTGACAGGTGGGTATTACCTTGCTGACATCACAAAATTAAAGGTACAGTCCTTGGCTTTACAGATAAAAAACTTGATCTCCACAGTGCACCAGAATTATTAGACTAAAGGAGATTACTTCGTGATAACCAAACATCCAGGGGACTGATATGTAAGTCAGAACACTGCTTATTCATTTGAATAAGAAATATGACCATGACACACAAAAGAATGCTCATTTTGACATGACCTATTGTCTTAGTTCATTCTTGCTGCTATAATAAAATACCTTAGACTGGGCAATTTATAAACAATATAAGTGTATTGCTCACAGCTCTGGAGGCTACAGAGTCCCAGATCAAGGCACCAGGAGATTCCATGTCTGGTGAGGGGTGGTCTCAACTCCATATATGGTGAAAAGGGGCAAACAGATCCCTCAGGCCTCTTGTAAGGGCACTAATCCCATTCATAGTCACCTCCCAAAGGCCTGCCTCTTAATACCATCACCTTGGGAGTTAGGTTTCAAGATATGAATTTTCAGAGGACACAAACGTTCAGACCACAGCACCTACACTTTCTCTGTAGGTAGTTAATATTTACATTAAATTATAACCAGAAGGTTGCTTGCTGAGCAGTGAGGAATTTGAACTAAGGGAGTTATTTATGTGATTCAAATGTTTGATGGCACTGGATTCTGATAGTGTAATTCAGTCATTTCAAATTCTATTTTTATTTTATTTGCAGCAGGACACATTTTCAGAACAAAGTCTTATAAGGAACACATACACAGATATATAAATAGAGATATATAGATACCTCTGCTCCTCTCTCTCGCTCTCTGGGCTCTGATTGAATTGTGGTAACCTACCCAGAGCCCCACGTGCTCAGCAACCCCATAGCCTGGAGGGAGCCAGCAGAGGACTGGGGAGAGGGATTTCAAGGTCAAGACAGCATATGCAGAGATAGAGAAGCATGAAAGACTGTGCCACATTCTGGGAACTGCAAATGGGTTGATAAGCACAGAATATAGTATTTGTGAGGGGATAGAGAGAAAAGGTAGTAAGAGATCAGGCTTAAGAAGTAAGCAAGACGCAAATGATGAAGGAAAGATCTTGTAAGATTTGCTAAATTATTTGGAAAATCCTTAAAAGATCTTCAGTGGGACCATAACATGATCAGATTTCAATATGAGAAATTTCACTCTGGATGAAAAATAGAAAATTGGGTTACTGAGAAGGGTACAATACATCCAGGGAAGATAGTTAGAATGCCCATATCATGTGCCACCAGTGTCCCCATTCTTAGGACTTCACTGCCACACCACCAGTCCTCCAACTGCCAGCATCTACATTACGTCACCTGAGAGCTTTCTCTTGCTGCTGGAGCCCACTTTGTTGCCTATGGACGGCTTGAAGTGTCAGAGAATTAATGGCCCAGCAACACCCTCAAACAGTGACGAGGAAGCTGGTGTACACCTCTGGGGCATGCACTGTGCCCCACTTGGGATCAAGCTCCAGTCGCTCATGGTGGTAGCCAGCTTGATAACAGACCCTTTAGCTGCTTTTCCTTCCTTGTCTCACTCCCCCACTCGCTTATGCTTGTCCTCTTCACCTCCCAAATAAATTACTTGCTCACAAATCTTTTTCTCAGAATCTGCTTTTGGGGAAATCCAAATTAAGACAAGTCCACCTCAAGTGAAGGAGGATAGGGCATGAATTAAGCAAAGAAAGTAGAGCTGGAGACAAAGGCAGTGGGCGGGAGGTACAGTCAAAAGATGTTAAGACTAAATATGGAACATATCAAGGAATTCCAGCACAGCTTCCAGGTTTCCAATGTGGGCGACTGGGGGATGGCAGTGCCATTCACCAAGTAAAGTAATAGAGGAGGAAGAGGATTTGGGTGGAAGCTGATGGGCTCAGAGCTGAACATGCTGAGTTGAGTCTGAGACAGCACGTGGAGTTGACAAGTAGGATGCTGGACGTACCGACTGGAACTCAGAAGACTGACCTAAGATGGAGACATTTAACTTGGTATGATGGATTTTTATCATTTTCGTGCTCAGCACCTAAGTCCCCTACACATTTGGGGAAAATAAAATATGAATGGAGGCAGGGCCCCAACAGGGGAGCAGATTCCCTTTCCCAACTCCTTAGCAATCAGGGCACAGTCATGTGACCTAGGCTTGGCCAATCAGATGCTCCACCAGGATTTTTACATATTGAGGGGAGGATGCACAGAGCCAAGAACAGTCTGATTAGGAGGGTGGATGTGGCAGAACTGAGATTCCAGTGTTCATGGGATGACACCAGCAGCAATGATGTCCTCACTTCCCACAGGTTGACTTTAGGGGAGGGAGCCAAGAATCCATTCTAGTTTATCATCATGGTAGAAATTGCAAGTCAAACGGTGTCTGTGTTTTGAAAAAGAATCAATGTACCACATATTTCTTAGTCTGGGAGGTGGGTTCATGAGTATTTATTTTATTTTTTTGTGTTATATTAAGCATTCCTATGCATTTTAAACAATCTTTCATATGTGTATTTCACAATAAAAATTTTAAAACAGAGAAATGTGGATTTTGAACAGAAGTAACAAAGTAGAAATTATGTTTAATGGTGAAAAGGATATAATATCTGGGATCTGTTTTGAAAGAAGGGAGAAAATGAAGAACATTCATAATGTTGATAATTGTTAAAGCTGAGAGACAGATGGAGTGGCGTTTTGGGATATTCTCTATACATATTTTTATATGTTTGAAAAATTCCCTAATCATTAAGTATTTTGGATAGGACAGTATGATGGGTGTGGAGGACAAATTAGAAGAGGGGAGAGACAAGGAAGAAAGGGTACCCAGGGCTCATGGAGGAGGATTCGTTTTAGGAATAGTCTAAAGGAAATCCAATGCCTCATACACTAAATATGACCAATATTCATTTGTTAATCTTAATCTAGAAAGCTGGCAACCAACTGGAAATGGACTACACTTCATTTAATCAGAAAACCAAAGCCTTGGGAATACCTGAAGACGTGTCGCCATCAGCCCCCAGACTGTCTCTGGAAATCAGACCCACAGATCTCAAATTTCCCCCTCCTGTGTGCTCCCAATGGCTCACATTTTTCTGCAGTAAACTATGGACATTTTCATCTCCTTGGTAACTATTGTCATTCTTGATACTATTAATTCTATTTTTCTACTCCTTAAGCTTTCCCCCAAATGGATTTCCGGTCTTGTCACTGATCTTGGACGGCCGGGATTTATGGTGCCACTTTAAGGCTTGCTCTTTAACCTTTACAGAGGCATCTCTATCCCCACTCACACTCCCATCCCTAGGAAGAGCAACTTGGAATATATTTCCCAAGGGCTGTCTGGAGGGTTATTTGAGTGATACCACCCCAGGCTACTATGAAGAACCAGCTCCTGAGGGTGGCATGAAATCTTTGCTTTTCCAAGTTTCCCTCCCCTCCTTTTCGGTCTGAAATGACAAGGACATCCTGCATTATCCAGCTTTATTCACCATTTATCCCAGCATCCTATAAGGAATTTGACAAAAAGAGAATCCTGGAATATATACCAAACACACCTGCAAATTTTATTACAGGCATTGTTTGTTTGTTTGATTCAGAAGGGGGAAGGATGGCGGAACGTTAAGGGCTATGGGAAGATTGTCCTCACAGCTCAGCTCCTCTGCTGTGGGCTTCTTTCCAGTTGGTGCAAAAGGAGATCTGGGGCCTGTTTGCTTTTCTTGGCACTTGCAGAGGTGGTGTCTGTAGCTGAAGACACTGGGGTTGTTGCCAGAAGCCCTGCTGGAGCTGGGACTGTGTGATTCCAGGTTCCAAGATCTCATCTGCTCACAGAAATGGGGAACATTTTGATCTTGGCAAACGTTCTCATGCCGGCACTCCATGTCAACCCGATTCTTCTCTCTACTTCTCTGACCCCAGACAGAGCAGTGCAGTGACCTCTGGACACACACAGCTGGGCAGCACCACTGTCTCCGGAATTCCTCGTATCTCCCTGGGGAACTCGCCACAGCAGACACAAACATGATTACAAACTGCTAGTGACCTGGCAGCACATTAACAACAGGCCCCATGAAGAGAAAAGGAGAGCAAGCCTTCCTTCCCCGGTAGCTGGGCCCATGGTCCTGCCTACTGCAGACACAAGGGGAGTACACGTTTCAGCCGTGCAAATCAGCACAGTCTGAACACAGTTAGGAAAACAAAATGCATTTGCTGGAAGTGGAAGATATGATCCCCTTCTTTAGGCTGTTGCTGATCGCTGACATCAGGGTAGGTGTTCTCTACCAGGACCTGAGCCAAGCCCCAGGCTGTCATCTTGACCCCTTTGGAACTCTGGATATGGTCGGTCTATAAAGTCTTCCAAAACTCAGTCTCCTCGTTTGTCACGCATCCCTCTACCTTCCATTTGCATGACCCTCCAGCCCACTGACTGCAACTGTCACCTCCTTCCCCCTCACACACACACCCCTCAGCCCCACCCTGCCCTGTTCACAAAGGAAGGGATCTTCCTCCATCCCCATGTTGCTTCTGAGCCAGTGTTTCTCAACTCCCAATCCATAGACAGGAGAGACAAAATTGAACCACTATGATAAATTTGCTCTCTTTCCCAGTTCCCGTCTGTACAGCATTTTTAGCTCTTCTTTCGCAATCCTTTAAACTTTCTTCTGGATACAAAATAGGTATAGTTTTTGGTTAACTTTGTGATTTTAGTTGAGAAACAGTCTATATTCATCTGATGCATTTTTTTAAAGTAATAATTACTGAGCATTAACATGTACTAGGTACATGATTAACTACTATGCTATTCAACCCTTACAACCATCCTTTTGCAGATGAAGAAGTTGTTGTCCAGAGAGATTGCATTGCCAAAGGTGATACAGCTATTAAATGGTAAAGCCAGAATTTGAACTTAAGGCATTTTGAGCCCAGAGGCCATGTTTTTAATCACACTGTATGTTTTCTAACTACTTAGAGTACCCTTCTTTTAAAATTTCTGCCCTCTCTTTACACTGCCCCTCGCCCGGATCACTATCTACCAGCTTCAAGAAAAGTCCGACACTTTACTCCATGATGCTAAATCAAAACCCACCCCTCCACTTTTTCCTCTGCCATTACCCTAGGCCTCTACCCAGGTTAATTACTCTGATAACTTTTCTATTACCATTGTATTAGTTAGGATGCTTTTGGCTACAATGATCTGAACTCCCAAGTCAGGCTTACTTAACTGATTAGGGCATTTATTTTATGTAACAAGAATTGTTAAGGGTGGATCAGATTTCAGGGCTGCATGATTAAGCAGGTCCACACTCTAAACTTAATCTAAGTCTGGTCCCCCTCAAGTATAGAGTGGCTGCCAGGAGCAACTTGCTCCACATTCTCACATTCTTCCTTGCTGTTGTGCCAGAGTGTGTGTGTGTGGGGGGGGGGGGGGGGGAAAGGAAGGGGGGG